>NW_027411687.1:0-262595 GCF_047663935.1 Musca autumnalis
CAATAGTGTTTGGAAACAATTGCAATTGAAATAATTAAAAAAATAATTTAAAAAAAAAAATGCTGTGACATCTCAGATCGATCTTACACACAAACATTCCTATTTAGAATTGCAAGTTTCTTTATGCAATTTTACGTTTTCCTTTGGGAAATCTTCTTTTCCAATTAAAGAAAAAACATTTGCTTAAAGCAATTAACAATATTTCATAATAAAGAAAATAATCACAATTGTATAAAACCCTTTTACAATTCAATATAATATTGCTAATAGTGTTTCATCACCATCATATACTTATGTTTACTTACGTTTGGGAGATTTTTCGTTAATTCTTTGGAGAGGGCAGAGAAACTCTACCAAATGTGTCATACAAATACCACCCGTTTTTAAAAGTTTTTAAAGTTTTAGTCCTATTTACAAACTTTATTACTATTCTGCTCTTTTTCGGATCCACAACACAATGTGGAAAGGGTATTATAAGTTTGTTTTTCGTAAAATGAATGTAACACCGCGAAATATTCGGCGGAGGCCCCCAATGTGGTATACCAATCTTCATATCTCGACGAGATAAAGCGATTTTGAGATGAGTGTCCGTTTGTCTGTCTGTCCATTAAAAATTGTACGCACGCTACAGGCCGCAATTATGGACCAATCTTCACGAAATTTTGTATAGAGGTCGGGTTAAGACCAGAATAGATCCCTATAGTTTTTGGCGATGATCGTGAAAGGGATGAAATGTACCAAAAACAAAATGTGTATCCAATTTTGTAACGGATCTGTAGGTTGCAATGGTAGTCTGATCGGCGCAAAATATTTTGTATGGTTAGGGTTTACGACAGAGAAGTAGCTTGCAATTTAACGTGTTGATCAGATAATATTTAGCGGGTTAAATGGACCAGAACATTTGTGTGAAAATTGGTAAAGTTTTTAATGACATGACTATATTTTTATTCCTGGAAACTATGTTAAACCAATGTAAGTTATATTTAGAAGAGGAACGCTTCACCTCTCCATTGATGATAATTATGTTGATGTACGTGGTCAGATAACAGAGTTACAGCCTAATATATGCAGGGATCCCTCAATTTAGACGAGGGGGTATTTATATAAATCGCCGTCAAATGTCACATTTTTCGGTTTTCTTAGATGTTCAGCTTTTCCTTGAAAGCCGCAAGACCTATTGAAATGGTATTGTATCAAATGTTCTAGCTGTTAAAATTTGCTACACAAGTGACGTTCATGACATTTTCGTTGGTTTTACCATTTTTGAGATATAGAAGTTCAAATTGGGACAATGCACTTTCTGTATCACATCCTTATAAAACAATGTCATGTGCGGTGCGCCCTAACTAACATTATATGAAAACCGCTTGCATCTGGGAAGTTTTTGCAGATTCTGAAACATCAATGTCCATAGATGCGAAAATATCCAAAAACAAGAAAAATTCGCTAGAGGGATTTTTAAATAAATCGGGGTAAAGTTTACATTTTTAGGTTCTCATCTATGTACATTGTAGATTCAGAATCTGCAAAAACTTTCCAGGTGTAAGCACTTTTCACTCAAAGTTAGTTACAGTAAAACCTAGGAAAAAGTCGAGAAGGTCAATCTTGTAGAGAATTTTCACAGCTACAACATTTTCTCTAATCGAATTACAATAGGACTTGCGGGTTCCAAGCAAAATCGTGAAAACCTAAAAAACCCTATAAATGTGAACTGTGATCGCCATTAATTTAAAAAGCGATCCATCGATTTTTTTGACATATAAGTGTGTTTTCCTTTATAGTTTTGGTTTGTTTATAAAGAACTACGTTTACCGTCCATCCTACAAAATTTTTGTTTATACCCTCAGCCTTTAGGCTAGAAGGGTATATGGGCAATATTTTTGAAAATTTAACATAGTTGCAGCTGATGCTACATCTAAGCATCCAAGTTATATTTCGAAAAATATATACAAATTAAAAAATATGGTCTTGCTGTACATGAATATCACATGCGGGCAAAACAATTTTGATAATTACGCGTTTTACACATATTTTAATTATGCATATAAGTTAAAGCGGTTTATTTGAACTCTATTTCCGCTTAAGAAGTGTAATGATTTATTTTATCAACCCGATAACTTTCCTCAATGGGAAATGTAGATAAAGCTAAATCCGCCCATTTTCTTGGGAGTTTCAAGAAAAATAAAAGAAGTACTCCTATAGAATTTTTCCAATATTTTCAACTCTAGATTGCATGTGAAAACTTTTATTCCCAACCAAAATTGGTTTTTTGTAACACAAATATGTGCTTATTTTGGCTATATTATCATAACTACTATCCCGATGATTATAAGTTTGGTCTCATTTGATTCCCAGTGGAGTCTTTATTTAAAACTGTTTTTTTTTTTTTGGAATATGAAATAATTCGCAACATTTCCCATATACACGTTGATACGAAAAATGTCTGTCTGCTTGGTTTACATTTACGAAATTCACTCGATTTCAACTGTCAATTCCATTGATTAAACGTCAAACGAAATCCAATCCAATCATTTGACGTATACGCAAAGGTATTGACAGTTGAAATATAGTGGATTTCGTAATGTAAACCAAGGATTAGTTTAAGTTCGAAGATGGGCCATATCGGTCCATTCCTTCTGGTACCGACCCCACAAAAGTTCAAAATTTTTCTGTAAAATGGACTGAACGATAACACTTGAAGGGACCAATCGATTTGGTCAAAACTTTGCACATCGTATTATTCCTTCCAGATATAGATCTGGTTCGAATATGAACGATAACTTTCCACCCCTTCGGGTACCTCCCACACAAAATTCGGATAAAATTAAGTTTAAGGGCTCCTCTCGGATGGTTTTGCAATTTTCTCAGTAGGCTCCCTTTATGATGGTACAATATTTTTCTTGCGGAAGTCCATACTTCCTGAGATATTGGCCTAAACGCTCCAAGAAACCCTGACTGCACCAATCAAAATGGCAAATCCCCAAGATAATCCTCGCAGGGAATTTCTGATTGGTGCATGCTTTGCACATCCTTTTATTGCATCCAGTCATATATCAGGTTGGAATATGGATTGTATCAGTCCACTCCTTCGAGTACCTCCCACACAAAATTCGAATAAAGTGAAGCTCCTCACGGATCGTTTTGAATTTTTTTTCAGTAATTTTTTTTGTGGCTCGCTTTACGACGCTACAATTTTTTGCCGGAGTAAGTCCATAATTCCTGAGATATTGTTCTAAAAGCTCCAAGAAACCCTGACGGTATCAACCAAAATGGCAAATCCGCAGGATAATCCTCGCAGGGAGTTTTTGATTGATGCAGTCTTTGCACATCGTATTATTTCATCCAGTCCAGTATGGGATTGAAATATAGACTATATCGGTCCACTCCTTCGGGTACCTCCCACACAAAATTCGGATAAAGTGAAGTTTGGGAGCTCCTCTCGCATCGTTTTGACTCTTTTTCAGTAAATTGTTGGAGCGGCCTAATTCACAATGGTACATTTTGTTCCAGTGTAAGTCAATACTTCATAAGATAATGGCTCAAAAGCTTCAAAACCCTGTCTCTAAAACTTGTTCAAAAATTTCTTTCAAACTGATTTTAACAAATTTTAATATTTTGAGTCCTTTATGAGGAAGTTTGGTTGCCAAAAATGATTGGTACATGTCAATGATTTGGTATAAGCCCACGTTACGGTACCTACAGATTTTAAAGCAAACTCGTGATATAAAATCAATATAATTTATATACGACATAATTTTTGTGTTTGGTTTGATTTTGTTGTTGTTTTTTTTTTTTTTTGGTCAGTGGCTGATGGTATTTCTCCGTCAGCACATCTGACTGATACGTCCTTACTTGTTTTATGCTACTTTTGATTAGAAGTAATGTAATACCTCAAAATATTGATCGAATCGGATAAAGTCACTAAAGGGTATTTCTATATACGTTTTGTATTATTTATTTCCTAATACAAAATTTTAATTTTTTGAAGAAGTCCAGTGGAATGTAGTGTCGAATATGACCCCTAAAATGTTGTGGTAGTTTGTGGTCGAAATTCTGCTACCGTCGACCATGACATTCAACTCTCGGCCAAACTGCGCTGTCCATGTAGTGAAAAGAGTGGATGTAGATTTTGTGTGCGGAAATCTGCAAATCATCCATTGTAAACTGTGGTGGTTCATCCTCGGCAGGAAGAGAGAGATCTAATGCGACGTAATACTCTCGGTGTGCTCGACCAACTGTCGATTGAAATAACTTGCGCACCTCTTCGGGTCAGTCAAAATTTAACCACTTGTTCTGCTTATGCTCGCCAACCAGCCTTTTAACCTCCAGTGTCAGCTACCTGACTCTGTGGTCAATGGGATTAGGTCGACGAAGTTCATCAAGCTCATTTGCTAATCCCGTCGCCTCTGCTGGGATGTTTGGTCTTACTTCGGGCATTCAACCAGCAGGGATATGGCGAGCAGCTGCAGCAGTGATGTTGTATCGGAACGTCCTTTCAGCCAGGGTTGCCAGGTAACGTCATTTGTCAGACCAGATGACACGATTGTTATGTCTGGCGGACTGTGACAGTCCCCTATAATTCTGGTAGGGGCGTCCTCATTGACCGTGCAAAACGTAGAGCTATCAATCTGCTCAGCCAGCGCTGTACACCCCTAGTCGTTTCCGAGGGCCAAATGCCACAACTCATCATGTGCATTAAAGTCCCCCAGGACCAGACTATTATGACCTTCCAAAAGCGGCCTAATGTCGGGTTCGTTATCTGAGATACAGCTATTTCTCGGTGGGATGTATACGTTCAGCAAATCTATCTCGGCAGTTCCACACCTGACTGCTACCCCCATACATTCCACGTACGGGTTATTAGAGACAGGCACAAGCGAGATAAGTCTGTATTGGACAGACTGGTGCAAGAGGAAAGCTAATCCCACACCTCCACTTCTGGTGCGATCCTTCCTTAGCACGTTGTAACCATCACAGGGTTGAAGATGTGGATGTGGCAAACCGAGCACAAATATATTGGTCCTGGGTTTTCCTAGGTCCCGGCACGGACCAAAAGAATTCGGAGCAGGCATTCCGGGATATTTGCAGCTGCCAACACAGAAAAAACAAAAACAAACATATGTACACTGAGGTGTCAGCCGCTGCCGTGGGATTGTAGTAATCTTGAATAGGAATTTTTGAGTAAACTTCGGAAAGAACAAACAAATCGATAGATCATAACTGGATGTGACTCACTTTCTTGAGTAATGATCACGACTTTATCACGACATCGAGAGGTGGAGTTCACTTCCACATGTGAATTTTGTCAAGAGATTAATCCAATTTTTAAGAGACTAACAAGTCCCAGCCTTACTAATAACCCGGACGGGATTGCATCAACCCGGCGATGCTTTGACTAGTTGTTCAAGACAAGAGAGTTAGAAAGATGTACCAAAGAGTTTTTGGAAATTCGACCTATAAGTGTACGAAAAGTTAGTAAATTTAGTACATATTGTATATTTGGAACGGATATAGCTAGAATCTTGGACTCAAGGTTAGGAAGTAGTTCTTATAAAACGAAATGGTTTTGGAAATTCGTACTCATGTGTACGAAAGGTACTAAATTTGGTACAATTTGGATTTGGGTGAAGCCTAAAATTTGAAAATTATGCTTACTGTTGAAGTGTAGGATTGAGATATGGGGGTAGTTTTTGAAATTCGTATTTATGTGTACGAAAAGTACTGCATGGTACAAAATTTAGTACAATTTGGAATTATGATTACTGTTGAAGTGTTGGATTGAGATATGGGGGAAGTTTTGGAAATACGTATTTATGTGAACGAAAAGTACTAAATCGTACTAAATTTCGTACAATTTGGATTTGACTGGAAGATAAAGCTGGAAACCTGAAATTCTGGAATAATGATTACCGTTGGAGTGTGGGAAATTCGAGTATTGGAAATTTGTACTTATGTGCACGAAGAGTACTAAATGGTACTAAATTTGGTACAATTTGTATTTTGAAGAACGGATGGAGCTGGAATCTTGACATTTGGAATTAAGATTATTACAGTGTATTATAGAGTTATGGTAGTAGCTATGGAAATTCGTAGTTATGTGAACGAAAAATACAAAATGGTACTAAATTGGGTACAATTTGGATTTGGGTAAAGAACAGAGCTGGAAACCTAAAATTTGGATTTATTTGGATTTGGATTACTGTTGAAGTATACGATTAATATATGGGGATAGTTTTGGAAATTCGTATTTATATTTACGAAAAGTAATAAATTTGGTACAATTTGGATTTGCGTGAACGAATAAAGCAGGCTACCTGAAATTTAGAATAACGATGACTGTTGGAGTATAAGTTTATTGTAGTTTTGGAAATTCGTACTTATGGGTATGAAAAGTACTAAATGGTACTACATTTCGTTCATTTTAATTTTTGGGAATTAATTCAGGTTACGAGGGCAGTTCGGAAACTTCTTAGGCTAGCACAAAAAGCGCGGTATAAACAGAAAAAAGTTAAGTATGTTGGAAACTTCTATCTCTGTTATGAACACATGTTAAATTTTGTTTCGATCTGGCAACTCCTTCATATAGAAGCAGGTGTTCAAAAAAGACGAATCCGCAATTTTTTTACAATGGAAAAATTAGATATGCCTGCTGTCATTAAATATTTATATAAAAAAGGTTTATCGGGACAAGAAACTCATAATGATATGGTGAATGTGTTGGGTGAAAGTGCTCCTTCATATGCAACAGTAAAAAATTGGGTTGCTGAATTTAAACGTGGTCGTACAAGCATTGAAGATGAACCACGTCGTGGACGTCCAAAAACACCAACAACAACAGAAATTGTAGCCAAAGTGCATGATATTATTATTTAATGATCGACGAATAAAAGTGCGTGAAATTGCTAATATCATGGGCATCTCAAATGATCGAGCCCATTTAACTTTGCATGAACAACTACAGATGAAAAAGCTTTCTGCAAGATGGGTGCCGCATTTGTTAACAGTCGATCAAAAACGCATAAGAATGAACATTTCTCAAGCTTGTTTGGATTGTTTTAAGCGAAATAAAATGGATTTTAAGCGTCGTTTCATAACTGTTGATGAGACATGGATCCACCACTATACTCCAGAGACAAAAGAACAATCCAAACAATGGACTGAAGCTGGAGGAAGTGCCCCAAAGAAGGCAAAAACAATTCAATCGGCTGGTAAGGTTATGGCAACGGTTTTTTGGGACTTCAAAGGTATTTTATTGATTGACTATCTGCAAAAGGGTAAAGCAATAAATTCAGAGTACTATTGCAACCTTTTGGATCAATTAAATGTACAAATTCGAGAAAAACGTCCTGGCTTACAACACAAAAAAAAAATTTCATCAAGACAACGCACCAGCGCACAAGAGTGTTTTAACAATGGCTAAAATCAACGAATTAAAGTACGAGTTGCTTGACCACCCACCTTATTCTCCTGATTTAGCTCCCAGTGACTTTTACTTGTTCCCAAATCTAAAGAAAATCCTAGCTGACAAGCGTTTTACCTCAAATGAAGATGCAATTACAGTTGTAAACCACTATTTTGAAGACCTTGAGGAAAACTATTTTAATCACGGGATAGAATTGCTAGAAAAGCGTTGGACTAAGTGTATTGAAGTTTCAGGAGAGATGGAATCTTGAACTATGGAATTTAGTGTGCGGTTGAGATATGGAGGTAGTTTTGGAAATGCTTACTTACGTGTACGAAAGGTTATAAGTGGAACTAAATTTGGAATAGTTTGGTATTTGCTAAAATATGGAACTGGAATTTTAAATTTTAATATTAGGATCACCGTTGGTGTGTAGAAGGGAGGTAATAAAGAGATTTCGGAAATTACTGGTTATGTGTACGAAAAGTACGAAACGGATATTGGGTTAAGGAATAGAGTTGCAATTCGAAATTTTAGTATGAAAGTCGCTGTATGTGAGTAGGGTTGAGATATGGATGTGGTTGTTGAAATACTTACAATAAGTATACGAAAAGTACTAAATTGTATTCAGTTTGTTATTGGATGTAGGAATAGAACTGGAGTGTAGCGTTGGTATATGGAGGTGGTTTAGGTGGTTTATACGAGTATGTACGTACCATAAAATATGCGGTGGCCCAAAGCTGTGAAATTCTAAAATTTTATATTGGAGTCCCTACTGGTGTTTGGGGTTGGAGGGGTCAAGTTGGAATTTGAAATTCGGTTTTGGGGTAGCAGTTGGAAATAAGGAGGAGGAGGAAATTCGCACTTATGTGTTCTAAAAGGTACCAAATTTGGTACATTTTGGATATGGGAGAAATTTTAGAGCTGGAATCCTGAATTTTGAATTAAGGAAAAGATCGGTTTTGGTTTTGAAAATTCGTACTTATGCATATGAAATTTACTAAATAGTTGTATATTTTTTTGGTGGGAACATATAGAGCTGGAAATGAGAATCACGTTGGTATATAGGGTTGATATAAGGAGGTATTTTTTTCGCTTATTCTACCTCATACTAAATTTGGTAAAATTTTGGTATTGCGTGTGGGAATAAATCTGAAATTATATAATTTTGAGTGATTCTATTAGTGTACTGAAAGTTCTAAAGGGTATTAAACAATAAGTGTACTAGCAGTACTAAATAGTACTAAACATTGAAACACTGATATTGAAGGAAGTGGTAAATCCAGCGATTTGAAATTTGTTATGAGTATGAGGATCATTGTTGGGATTTGATTAGGGATACGCAGTGGAATGCAATAATCGGTTTTTCGATTATAAGGTTTTGGCGAAAAACTTAAAACTCGATTTTCGGTTAGTGGATTATTTGAGAATGTACTAAAAGTAGACTTTCGATTAGTCGTTAACCGCCGAAAACCGATTATAATCGACCATTTCCATTGATGCGATCCGTGATGTATGGTAACATGGGGCGCCTTCGCCAGGTTTTTGTTCAAAATGTTCTCATACCGACACCGTTAAAGTTTTTTCAAATATTATTTTTGGTACAAATATTAGCGTATCTTGACTATAAGTTTTGATATATAAATAGTCATAATTTTGTTTTTAAAATATTATTTTTGAAAATTTACAAAATGTCTAAAAAGTGGCGAAGCCTCCCCACCCATGGGGCAGCTTCGCCATCGAAATTGAACATTCTCCAACGGACTCTAAAACTGAAATTTACCATATTTCTTCCTTAAATATCAACATTATGCAAAAAGGGAACATGTTTTCTATTGGATAATCAAAAATGATATTAAATTCACAAAAATTAACCGATTCTAGCGGTTAATTTATAGGTTCCTTGAATTTAGGTATAAAAATCATAATATAACTAAAACAAAATACGTTTAGGATAATATTTGATTTAACTTCACATTATAGTGTGGTATATCTATGGTATAAAGAATTAAAGTTAAACATAACAAATTTCTAGCATTAACCCACCACGCCCCTATCGTGGCGTAGGCGCCCCACCCCTTACATATTTCATAATATTATTATATTGACATTTCCAATTGCTTTTTTCATGCGAATCATTGGGATTTATATTCTTCGGTAGTTGTCTTCTAACGGTATAAAATGTGTTTTTGATATCACAAAAGGTAAATAAGATATCACAAAAAATACCTACCGTAATTATTTTTCCCAATACCCTGAAAACACAAAACCGCGTGCGTCCGCTATCATACCAATGGCACAACTGTCAACTTTTGGGAGATGATAGAGCTTCATTAAACTCACATTTTTGCCTTTAACGGATTTTTTCTAGCACTTGTATTTTGAGAGAAAATCGGCGCTGGCGTAGCCATATATATATATATATATATACCATATATATACCATATATATGTATAAAAAAGTACCCTCCATTACGCGGTTTTAGCACACCCAATAGTCAACTACGACTAATAGTCGACCACGATTAATAGTCGACTGCGAATAATAATAAACTACGACTAATGGTCGACTACGAATAATAGTTGACACCGTCTTTCGAAAGTCGATTAAGAATAATCGATTATCCGGTTTTCGCACAGTCAATAGTCGACTACGACTTTCAGAAATGTTGCGGCTAATAATCGATAAATCGATTAACATAAATCGATTTTACGTATCCCTAGATTTGATCAGAATGGTTATGAAAATTAGCATATAAGATTTAGTAAATGTAGGACATACGGTATTACATGTACTCGTAGGTATTAGGCGAACCAGTAGGGCTAAAATGGAAAAATTTTAGATAAGGTCGTGGGTTTGAAAAATTGTATTACATATTGTATCATTGGCATCGTGTGAACACGAAGGCGTTTTCTAAGTAAATTACAAACGGGTTTTTTTGGAAACGTAGACATATGTGACAATATTTTTTTATAAAAAGGTTTTTATCCTTTAATTGAAAATATTGGTCGTTGTTGATGGTTTGGCGCGAGATACGTCGATTTTTTGCAAATTTTACTAAAGGCGTACGAAGAGTATTTAAATGGAACTAAATATCAATTAGCAACAAAATGTCCATACTTTACCACTTCCATATCAAATATTGTTTATTTGTTTTATATTTACTTTCCGCATACGAAGTACCGGACACCTTGCTAGTGCACATATATTGGAATATTCTTTAAGCTTACTGGTTAAATTGAATTATAACTTATTTTTATTTTACGACACACGGTGCTCTTGAAACAATTTTAAATGGAAGGTGCTTTTGCGGATTCTGAAACTACAATGCATGGGCGTAGCCAGCTATGGACATGGGGGGGGCAACTACTGCCCCCCCTAGAACCTTCAAAAATTTTTTGAAAAATTATACTGTTTTACAAAAGTTGAAAAAAATTGCAGATCTTTTTAAATGGTTTTATTTAGCTCACCCCGTTTGTTTTATTATTTATTCTTGGGTCAAATTTAGTAATTCAAATTTCACCCTCTTCCTGTCAACCGATTAATCTGAAATTTTGTATACACTTTGGATTTTGGTGACAATGCAATTATAAATTCAAGATGGCCGCCGCTACAAAATGGCGGATAACGTAGGTTTTATCAATCCCATCAATATGGGTATCAACTGAAAGGGCTCAACAAGCAGAATACATTATACTATAAAAAATTGAAATCCAAAATGGCGGCCGCTACAAAATGGCGGATAACGTACGTTTTATCAATCCCATCAATATGGGTATCAAATGAAAGGGCTCAACAAGCAGAATACAATACACTATATCCAAGATGAATTGAAATCCAAGATGGCGGCCGCTACAAAATGACGGATAACGTAGGTTTTATCCATCCCATCAGTATGGGTATCAAATGAAAGGGCTCAACAAGCAGAATACATTATACTATAAAAAATTGAAATCCAAAATGGCGGCCGCTACAAAATGGCGGATAACGTACGTTTTATCAATCCCATCAATATGGGTATCAAATGAAAGGGCTCAACAAGCAGAATACAATACACTATATCCAAGATGAATTGAAATCCAAGATGGCGGCCGCTACAAAATGGCGGATAACGTAGGTTTTATCAATCCCATCAGTATGGGTATCAAATGAAAGGGCTCAACAAGCAGAATACAATACACTATAAAAATTGAAATCCAAGATGGCGGCCGCTACAAAATTGCGGATAACGTAGGTTTTATCAATCCCATCAATATGGGTATCAAATGAAAGGGCTCAACAAGCAGAATACAATATAAAAAATTGAAATCCAAGATGGCGGCCGCTACAAAATGGCGGATAACGTAGGTTTTAATCAGTCCCATCATCATCATTAGGGTGGATAAAAATGATATGTCGTTAGCGTTTTCCCCTCAAGACTCAGGCGCATCTTGTTGTACATACCCTTGCCCCTTTATTGGACCTCTGGGGGGGTCGACCGTTTAAATGTCCATTACTCGTGGGAACAAAATGGTAAAAAATATATAAAAAATACAAACACAAATAAAACAGAAACTGCAACACAACGTAAACGAAGGCTTCAAAAAGCGAAAGAAAAGTATAAAGCAAAACGAGCTAAAGAAAGTGAAGGTGATAGAAATAGTCGATTACAGAAAGACGGGAACAATTAGCGTCAAAAACACCTGAGCAATATGAGACCAGGTTAAAAAAGCAACGTCAGCGATATACACAAATGACGGCGTCAGAAACGCCTGAAGAATATGAAGCCAGGTTAACAAAGCAACGTGAGCGATACACACAGATGATAGCGTCAGAAACGCCTGAAGAATATGAAGCCTTTAATACTATCATGGGCTTCTACAATACACAAAATGCAGGCCAGCACTGTGGATCATGCAGTCGTATACTTAGGTGCGAAACTGTTTGAAGAAGGTCAAGCCTACGTGGCTCTTAGTAGAGTAAGATATTTGCAGGTACTACGTATAGAGGAGTTGGACTGCAATAAACTAACGGGCAAGAAACCTTGCAATAATGAAGCACTAAATGAATTAAACAGAATGCGAAATAAAAACTAAAAACTAGAAAATAAAAATAGGTAAAAAAAACTTTTTAAGTTAAACGGTTTTATGTTAAACATACATTGCAATGTTTAAGATAAATGTACTAAAAACCAAAAAATAATAAAATAGATACAGTCGTGGGAATTATAAACATATGCATAGACTAGACTAAAATAAAACCGTGGGACACGTCAATTGTCTACAGTCGTTGATTAAAATGTTTGTTTTGTAATGTTACACTATAATTAGGCAGTTGTTCAATAGGGTTAGTCATTTTTTCATTTTTTTTCGAATATCAAAAATCTGTGGAGATGCCATGTAGGGCAGGCAAAAATAATAAGAATTGCGTTTTTACTTTTTCGAAATTGTAAAAAAACCTTCCGCACAAAATGCAATTACTTTAGCTAAAAACAAAATTTTTTAGTTTACCTTTTTTTAAATTTTTAAATTTGAGAAATTTTTTTCTGCAATAGTTGTTCTTGGAAATAATTTTTTTAGTTGGTTTTAGTGCATCGATTTCAAATATGCAGTTTGATCAAAAATCTGTCATTTAGTTTTTAAGCTACATCGATTTTAAAATTTGCAACTCGGTTTCATTTCCCAGTTTTAAAAATTTTAAACGAGTTGCTCTAATAAAAGTTTGACGATACAGAAGTAATGTCATAATACATAATTTATATCATTTTGAGTTTTAAATTATTTTTTCATAGTTTGTGTTCACATCGCCATGTCGTTTAAAAAAAAGTTGCAAAAATGTCCAAAAAAAAAACAGTGATAACTGGGTCAAAAATTTTAAAGCAAAAAGACCGAATGAAATAAAAAAAAGCTGTTTTGCCGCTATACCATTTATACGAATTTCCGAAAGAAATCAATATAATTGAAAGATATAGAGGATTAGTGCTTGAGAAATCTAAAAAAAATTCTAATTATATCTGAAGAAAATTTTTAAAAAAAAATATCAAATTTTAAGAAACACAAAAAAATTCAAATAAAAAAGTTTGAAGCAATCCATTATTTATATGTCGTGAATTATCATTAGAATTCAACATTTAGTATGTAAGCTTGTACATATTCCATACAACCCTGTTTATCTTTATTGTGTTTTAAAATTTTAACGGTTTCTATGCAACCCTGTACATATTTCTATTATCATACTATTCCATTACAACCTTGTATTTACTACTAAAATACACATCTATGTAAGTCTAGACGACTTTTGCGCTTCTCAAACCAAGTACCTTAATAGAATAAAAATTAATAAAATCACTTTGAGATCAACCTTTGAGAAACCAACTAGTCAACCAGCTTTTAATAAGTTTCGGACATTGTACTAGTTGAGAAACCAAGTGGAAGATACCAACCAAAGTGCAAAGTTAAATAAAACATCATTTAAACAGCAATAATCTTCGTTTTAATGGACATTGGGTATAACCTTAGGCGAAGAACTGCTTCATTGTCGCCCAACTCGTGGCCATGGAACACGACCACTCCATACCATAAAATGTGAGCAGCAGCCGAGGACACAACAACAAAGTTAATTGCGACGCGTACTTATCTGGTGACTGTGAGTTGGCGCATTTCAAAATCCATCCAGACAACGCGTTACAATGGCAATCCAGGGACGTTTTGTACTAGGCGATCAGAATCCATCGACAATCATACAGATTACGCAGCAATTGTGGATTGGCGTAGAAAAGAACGTCAACTCCTCACACACATGTACGAGCAAAAACAGCAAAAAACACACAGCCACATTCAACTTTAAGAAAATTAGGGATGAACAACAACTACATTGTGGTGATGTATTACAATAACCACACACAAAACATCAACAACACACAACGGTTAACCGACGCACAACAACAGCTTGGAAATCCACAAGTCTTGATACAATTTTACGCCAGATGACTTTTGATTGGACATCCAACAACGCCATCTACACCGTTATTGCCACGTCACTAAAATTTTAGCATATTCAAGAACCCATAATCAGATGCACTCTGCCATAGTCGATTCAAAAACCACAATTCACGATGCAGTTTTACTCCAGGGGGAGGTTTCGAAGGAAGTTTGGTATATTATGTGGACATCCAACAGTACTACTCGACGCCATCTGTAAACAACAACCCACAATACTGTCGTTACCGCAGATTAAATCAACAGCCCATTATTCCTGATGCATCATCGGGACGATTTCAGCATCAGAGGGGGAGACTGAAGCAATCCATTATTTATATGTCGTGAATTATCATTAGAATTCAACATTTAGTATGTAAGCTTGTACATATTCCATACAACCCTGTTTATCTTTATTGTGTTTTAAAATTTTAACGGTTTCTATGCAACCCTGTACATATTTCTATTATCATACTATTCCATTACAACCTTGTATTTACTACTAAAATACACATCTATGTAAGTCTAGACGACTTTTGCGCTTCTCAAACCAAGTACCTTAATAGAATAAAAATTAATAAAATCACTTTGAGATCAACCTTTGAGAAACCAACTAGTCAACCAGCTTTTAATAAGTTTCGGACATTGTACTAGTTGAGAAACCAAGTGGAAGATACCAACCAAAGTGCAAAGTTAAATAAAACATCATTTAAACAGCAATAATCTTCGTTTTAATGGACATTGGGTATAACCTTAGGCGAAGAACTGCTTCAAGTTGGTTTTGAGCTAAAGTAATTGCATTTTGTGCGGAAAGTTTTTTCACAATTTCGAAAAAGTAAAAACGCAATTCTGCTTGTTTTTGCCTGCCCTATATGCTAATTCCACAGATTTTGAATCTAAAAAAAAATGACTAACCCTATTGTTCAAGCGACAACGATGGACGTGTGATAAGTAGGGCTAGAATGTGGAAACAAGCTAGCAAACTCGATCATAAGCGAGTTTTAGGGTTTCATAGTGGTGAGCGAGTACTTTGTCGATTAAAGACAAACTACGAGCAGTGAAACGATTCCTCGCCAGCCCGCAGTGTGAATGTCCAACGATAAACTAGTTGAAACATCTCATTTATTTACATGGAGTGTATAACTGTTGGAATTTCCATGAGCAAGAAAATAGTAAGTAATTTCCTCACCGTCTGGGGGCCAACTGCCTAACGACGAATTAAACGATTCTTCTACCGCACATTAAGTCGATAATTTGTAGACAATTGACGTGCCCCTGGGTTTTATTTTAGTCTAGTCTATGCATATGTTTATAATTCCCACGACTGTATCTATTTTATTATTTTTTGGTTTTTAGTACATTTATCTTAAACATTGCAATGTATGTTTAACATAAAACCGTTTAACTTAAAAAGTTTTTTTACCTATTTTTATGATGTACTATTTTTTATTTTATAACGGCAAATGCGTGACTAATATCTTTCGAATAAGCTATATATTTTTTTTAAAGTGGTTAACCTAACCATTTGTTAACCACTTTTAAAAAAATATAGCTTATGGTATATAGTTATGGTATGTAGTTATGGTGATTGAAGTGTAAACAACGCATAAATACAGGAAAATGCTTTTCCTCGAGCTCTAGGCTACTTAGAAGATACCAAACAGTATAATTTATTTCTTACTTTAAAATATTTAATTTATTATTTGCAAGTAAGCTTTCGAAAATTGGAAAAACCAATGAATTCGGTTGAAAAATAGATGAAATATGTAATTTTTATACACACCACCATAGTATGGAGGGTATATATAGTTGGTTTTTCCGTTTGTGACACATTGAAATACTTATTTGCAACCCTATAAAGTATACATATTTTTGATCAGAATAAAATTCTGAGTCGATATAGTCATGTCAGCCAGTCTGTAGAAATTAAAATCGGTCCAAATTATTATATCGGTCCAAACTTAGTTTAACTTCGAAGAGGGCCATATCGGTCCACCTTTTAATTATTTGTGATGTCAAAATGTGTTAAATAGATATTTTTGTTTAATCATTGAAAACGGGTTTATTGAAGAAAGCATAGATGAAGTTCTTTAAAGTATGTATGGACGATCAATGTCTCGTAGAAATATTATCACGAAACTGATTATAAAGATCTAACCAGAACCTTTTGAAATAACTATTAAAACAATTCAATATTGCATTGATAAACACTAGGTAATACTACCTTCTAAAATAATACAATATGGCATTTTTTAGAATTTGTTTCAAAAGCTTTCTGTTTCAATCTTATAGAGAATGTTCATAGCTACAGCATATTTTTTAGTGTCACTTTAATAGGACTTGCGGTTTTGAAGCAAAGTCGTAAAAAACCTAAAAAAACCCTTAAAAATGTTAACTTGAGTCGCGATTTATTTAAAAAGCGCTCCGGCGATTTTTTTTTTTGTTTTTTGATTTTTCTCATCTATGAACATTGTAGTTTCAGAATCCTCAAAAACTTCCCAGGTGTAAGCACATTCCATTTAAATTTGATTCAAGAGAACCGTGATTTTTGAACGAAAAAATGATTAAAGAGTGGTGGCTTTGGGCCTACAAAACTTTTCCCCGGAAATGTGTCAGCACTGGTCCACGTTTTTTATTACCAACCATAGAACGGTACGGCCCGATTTTCGAGGGTTTTCAAGGATTTAGCTGCATTATCCTATAGAAATGGTTTAATTTAATACATATTTAGTCTTCTTTGGGGCTAATTAACTTCCCTTCAGAAATTTGTCAGCACTGATCCATGTTTTTTATATAGCCTATAGCGATTTTAGGAGTTTTCAGGATTTTAGCCGTACTCTCCAACAAAGATGGCTGATATTTAGTATTTAGTCTTCTATGGTGCTATATTAACTTTCCCCCATATTTGTCAGAATATTTCCACTTGTGATATAGCCACTGACATTTACGATAAGTACCATTGTTCGAAATTTCGATCAGTCAACTTTGCACATTTGTAAAGTCGTGCTTGAGCATCTAAATCATCTTCTTTATATTTTGTGAAACGGTTCCATATATCGACAATAATTCATCATGATTACTTTTTAAATTTCATTTTTTTTAATTTTTTAAATTAATTTAAAAAGTTCCAAAAGTATAGGTTTCAAAAATGTACCCCTGCCATTTAGGAGAAGGGGGAGTTTTCAAGGGAAGAATTCTTTTGCTTGCTGACAGATGAATACATACTAAAACTTATTTAAAATTTGTTTACTGTTCAAAAAATCGAACATCAAGTACGAAATGGGTGAAACAGGTAAACAGAGACATAATATATTAACATTATCTAGGTATGCTATATGTATATGTTAAGAAATTACTATGCTCGAACCACAAGAGAATGTGCATCCAATGTCATTAGGTTATATTTCGCTTGTTTCGGAATATGCTCTATAAAATGTTGTGAACGAAAACTCTCGATGCGAGCAATCGATTTGGTCCAAAATTTGCACATCGTATTATTTCATCCAGTCATGTATCAAGTCGGATATAGTCCATATCAATCCCGATCTTCGGGTACCTCCCATTAAAAATTTTTGTTTTTATTTACATTTTCTCTATAAATTGGGTGCAATTTAAGGGTTCATAGTGATTAAAATACTTCTCCGCCAATAGTTGTGGACATAGGTCCACGTTTTGGTATAGCCCCTAAACAACAATACCGCCCAATTTCAAGTACAAAAATGTAGCTGACCCGATAAGGTTAGGTAGTAGGAAATTGGTTTATGAAGTGGTTAAACAAATTCGCCTAAAATTGGGGGCAATGGTACTTTTGTAACAGAAAGAAAACTATTCATATTAGTTCAGAATACTTCATGGTGGACGTTTTTAATTTTTTTTTTCATTACGTAAGTACCCAAATAAAGGTTTTAAAATTTTGTATGTAAAAACTATACACATCACATTTGATCCTGGCTACGCCCTTGCTACAATGTTTATAGATGAGAAAAATCAAAAAACAAAAAAAAATCGCCGGAGCGCTTTTTAAATAAATCGCGATAAAATTGTTTCAAGAGCACCGTGGACAACTATTAAGAGAAACAAAAAAGAGAAACATTCAGGGGGATTTTTTATTATAACTTTTTTTGCCGAATACTTTTTTAAAGTTAACTTTTAATTATGCCATTATTATATTCCATGATTTAATCATTATTTTCCACGATTAAAATTGTTAATTCCAAGAAAGTAAATTTATCTGCTTTAAATCTCCGATTCACAAAATTCACGCCTTATATTTTAGAAAAGTTTAAGCTACTTCATTATGCATGCTTAGAAAATGCATAAATCTTATTTCGAGGGATGCTAATTAAAAAACCTTATTATGGGAAATGAAACACGCAAGCGAGATATTTTAATTTGGAAAATTAAAAGTTAAATAATGATTTCAAATATAACAAATAAGAACGGCGTTAAGTTCGGGCAGGCCGTACTTTTTATACTTTTTTTATTTTAAACATGCAGAGAAGAGATATTGTAGGAGCAATCATATTTTAAGAAAAAAATAGTGTATTATAAAAATCTGAAAACATGTATTTTTGGCCCAGCAATATATTTTGTGTCATTAATGTTCCTGACAAAAAATATATGGATGAAACAAACAATATATATTTTTAAATTTTTAACATACACTATTTTGTTCTTAAAATGTGATTGCTTCTACAATATCTCTTCTTTGGATATAGGTCCCATACATTTTCGCTCGATTTAATATATTTGATTCACCGATCACGCGGTGATTAAAATTAGAATGTGTGACAGAATTGTGACTCAAGGTAACAAAATTTAATTTAATTTAGAAATATATTAAGATTTAAATAAATTATTAAATAAATTATTATATATTATTATATTATATAAGTTGGTTTTGGCCAAAAACTTTGTAACGCATCGAAATAATGGTCGTAGACCCATACTTATATATACCAAAATGAATGTCTCGACGAGCTGAGTCGATCTGGCTATGTGTGTCCGTCTGTCCATCTGTCCATCTAAACCTTGTAATCACGCGACAGGTCGCAATTTTGATCGGATCGTCACGAAATTTTTGAAGGAGGGGAAGAAGCCTATTTATTTTAGTGATGGTCGGATAATATTTAGGGGTCGGAATGGGCAAAAAACCTATGTGGATAAAAAGACAACGTTTTTTTCCAAAGCGAATATCTCATCTTCTGTATGAGGTATAGTAAAAGCAAAACATGACTATGAAAGAAGAAAATATCACCTTTCTATTGATGTAAAATAAGTTCTCGTAGAAGGTAGAAAGTAGAAGATTCCATCTTTACAATGATGCAAACTAGGTCGGCGTAGGTGACCAACTAACGGAGATATCGCAATAGTCGGTAATACATCCCATTTTTCCATTTTTTTGGAAATCACCTACAGGTCGCAATTTTGATCAGATCGTCACGAAATTTCGGGGGTTAATGGAGGTCTCACAGAGGAAGAAGCCTATTGATTTTGGTGATGGTCGGATAATATTTAGGGGTCGGAATGTGCAAAAAATTTATTTGGATAAAAAGACAACGTTTTTTCCAAAGCGGATATCTTAGCTTCTATATGGGGTATACGAAAAGACAATGACAATGAAAGTAGAAAATATCACCTTTCTAGTGATGTAAAGTAGGTGCTCATAGGTGATCAAAAAACGAAGATATCACAATAGTCGCAAATAAAACCCAACTTTTCATTTTTGCGATTTTAATTATAATGACGAATATCACTGCTTTGGTTAGAGGCTTTCCAAAAGCAAAGCCTGACTACGAAAGTAGAAGATACCATCTTTACAATGATGCAAACTAAATCGGCGTAGGTGACCAACTAACGCCGATATCGCAATAGTCGGTAATACATCCCGTTTTTCCATTTTTTGGAAATCACGCTACAGGTCGCAATTTTGATCGGATCGTCACGAAATTTCGAGGGTAAATGGAGGTCTCACAGAGGAAGAAGCCTATTGATTTTGGTGATGGTCGCATAATATTTAGGGGTCGGAATGAGCAAAAAATTTATTTGGAGAAAAAGTCCACATTTTATTCCAAAGCAAATATCTCAGCGCCTATAAGGGGTATACAAAAAGCAAAACCAGGCTATGAAAGTAGAAAATCCCATCTTTAAAATTATGCAAAGTAGCTTGGCGTAGGTGGTCAAATAATAGAGATATCACACTAGTCGGTAATTTTCATCGGATCATCACGAAATTTTCTCACAGAGATAGAAGCATATTGATGTTGGTGATGTCGATAGTAGTCAAATATAAAATTAAATATTAATTATTTTGGTTCAGTTTGCCTTAAGTCATTTGGTATAAAAGCCAGATAGGTGAAAACTTTTGTATCTCCCTAAAAAGAATGTTTTCAAGTGAAAACATTATATTACAGAGGGAGTGGTGCAGGGTATCACATAGTCGGCCCCGTACCGACTATAGCCTTTTCTCACTTGTTAGGATATAAATCGGTCCGATTTCATGTGTATGTGCATCTTCTTTCACATTTGACTAGCCGTTATATATACCGGAAACATGAAAGACGTTCAATAAATCTATTGTTTTTCTCCTCGGAATAACAAGCTATGACGTGAAGGTGGAGCTAAGAAGAGAAACTATGTAATTATTCCATGTTGTATACATATTCAATGTGCTGTATATATATTATTGTTCCACAAACATCCCACATGGAAAAGGGAGACTTCTCTCATCTCAATTAGTGCACTCCGATTCACATTAGCTCAATAATATGGGACAAACACTGAAAAGGCTACGCAATATTAATGAAATCCTACGTTATATCAATGAAATTCGTCATTGAGTTTGAGCCAACGTAGGGCTTCATTGAATAAATGAATAAAAGTTTTATTGAAGTAAAATAAACGAATTTGTTAATTAATTTAATGAAATTCCTTCGTTAATGGAATTAAACTTCTTCACTGATGCAATAAAACTTTTTCAATAATCCAATGAAAATTTTTCATGAATGCAATGAAACTTATTCAATAAGGCAATGATATTTCTTAATCATTGCAATGAAACTTCTTTATTAATGTAATGAAACGCTTTCATTAAAGTAATGAAATACTTTCATTGATACCGTGAAACTTCTACATTAATGCACTGAAACTTCTTATTTAATGCAATGAAATACTTTTGTCAATGTAATGAAATACTTTCATTATTGCAATGACACTTTTTCATGTATGCAATGAAGCCTTGCGTTGGTTTAAAATCAATGAAATTTTTCACATATGAAGTCATTTCATAATCACGTAATAAACTAAAATTAAGTCAATGCTAAATATGTTTAATTAATTTTATTGCAATTAGCTTTGACCATGGATACAAGGCATCATTTTTAATTTCCCAGACATTAACGACATTTGTGATATCATTGGGCGCTGTCATTTGTAAGTAAAATTGAAAGAATGAACAAATTGTTAACAAATTAAAAGGTTTTCTAAATAATAACTCACCTCCATCTTTTGCGTCCCCTGTATACAGCGTTGTGTCAGGCGTAAGCACCAGGCGTGACATGTAAGTGTTTTTTCCTGAAAGGTATGAAAATTATGATAGAGGAATTCAAAGTTCTTTTAAATTAATGCAATATACCATGCTGTACGAGGTTTTTAAGTTTTTATGCTACATTTGATTAGAAGTAATTTAATAACTCGAAATATTGATCTCTTTTTTAGTTTGTTGAAGAAATATGAATGTATATGTAGCCAAAATGGCCCATCTGCACATTACGAAATAATGAAAATAATATATATCGTGCCGCAATCATACATGCATACATATATTCCCACAATATCCCCAAAGGAACAAGGGAGACTTCGCAATCATATAACACTAGTGCCCAGGGGAAGTGGTGTAGGTTATCAAATGGACGGCCCCGTCCGACTATAGCTCTCTTTTAATTGTTTTTCTTCATTAATAATTCCCAGAATGCTGTTCCTGAAAAAGGCGCAGTTTGAAAAAGTATTTCGACTTAATTAGTCAACATTTAAAGTTTTTACGCAACATCAATGTCTTGCTTCTTAACTCCTCATTTTTAGTTCAAAGTCGTTGACATCAACGAAAGCGAAATGAATGGGGATGGTGGCGTTCACACGACTGCAATTAAGTTGGCAAGTATTCATTTGACTTTTTCTTCGTTGCAGCATTTCAATTATTTCAAAGTAAGTTATAAAGTAGTTGAAGATACTATTGGCAAAAAAATGTGGTATACACCTTTAACGTCTTAAGAAATTTTAAAACAATCACAACAAAAGAAAATTGAAAATTCAATTAAAAAGCTTTGGCACATCATTTCGCTTTTAGTCACCAAAAAACTGGTAGGGAAGTGAAAAGTAAAGAATTAACTAATTTTTTTTCTTTTTGTTCTAAGAAATATTGATTTGTTTGTTTTCATTTCGAAATTCGAAGCATTTATTTCGAAGAGAACAATAGGGAAAAGTTGGAATATGTACATTATGGTTTCATTCCATCTAAACCTTGTAATCACGCTACTGGTCGCAATTTTGATCGGATCGTCACGAAATGTTGGGTGTTGATGAGGGTCCCGGAGGGGAAGAAGCCTATTGATTTTGGTGATGGTCGGATGATATTCAGGGGTCGGAATGGGCAAAAAACTTATGTGGATAAAAAGACAACGTTTTTTTCCAAAGCGAATATCTCAGCTTCTATATGGGGTATACCAAAAGCAAGACCTGACAATGAAAGTAGAAAATATCACCTTTCTAATGATGTAACGTAGGTTGTCGTAGGTGGTCAAACAACGAAGATATTGCATTAGTCGCAAATAAAACCCAAATTTTCATTCTTGTGATTTTAATTATAATGACGAATATCACAGCTATGGATGGGGACTTTTCAAAAGCAAAGGCTGACTATGAAAGTAGAAGATCCCATCTTTACAATGATGTAAACTAGGTCGGCGTAGGTGACCAAATAACGAAGATATTGCAATAGTCGGTAATACATCCCATTTTTCCATTTTTTTGGAAATCACGCTACAGGTCGCAATTTTGATCTGATAGTCACGAAATTTTTAAGGTTAATGGGGGCCTCACAGATGAAGAAGCCTATTGATTTTGGTGATGGTCGGATAATAGTTAGGGGTTGTAATGTTCAAAAAGCTTATTTGGATAAAAAGACAACGTTTTTGTCCAAAGCGAATATCTCAGCTTCTATATGGGGTATACCAAAAGCAAGACCTGGCGATGAAAGTAGAAAATATCGCCTTTACATCGATGTAACGTAGGTTGTCGTAGGTGGTCAAACAACGAAAATATCGCATTAGTCGCCAATAGAACCCAACTTTTCATTTTTGCGATTTTAATAATAATGACGGATATCACACCTTTGGTTGGGGACCTTCGTAAAGCAAAGCCTGACTAAGAAAGTAGAAAATCGCGTATTTAAAATTATGCAAAGTAAGTTGGCGTAGGTGGTCAAATAATAGAGTTATCGCAATAGTCGGCAATGTATCCCTTTTTTCCACTTTTTCTGCAATCACACTACAGGTCGGAGTTTTGATCGGATCATCACGAAATTTTTTCACAGAGATAGAAGCTTATTGATGTTGGTGACGCCGATAGTAGTCAAATATAAAATTCAATATTAATTATTTTGGTTCAGTTCGCCTTAAGTAATTTGGTATAAAAGCCAGATAGATGAAAACTTTCGTATCTCCCTAAAAGAAATGTTTTCGAGTGAAAAGATTATGCACAGAGGTAGTGGTGTAGGGTATCACATAGTCGGCCCGGTCCGACTATAACCTTTTCTCACTTGTTTTTTTAGAAAAATACTATGAAATTAAAAAAAAAAAATCAACATATTATTTGCCATTGCATGAATGAATACATTTTTGCCTATTAAATTTAAATATTGAAGAAGGTCACGCACAAAGTCTATATTTACATTAGGCAATTTTCCTTGCGGCAATTGTTAGTCTGTTGGTGAGAGAGGGTGCTGAGAGGCAAAGGGTTACCATATGCCTCACCTCTCTCTCCTTCAATTGCCGCAAGGAAAATTGCCTAATACAAATATGGACAAACCAGTTCAATTTGATATGATGATACGTGAAATTTGATAAACTTTTTCAAATTTCATGAGCTACAGTCTGTCGCAAAAGTTACTATACAACGTTGAAACCAAAATGTATCAGAGATAAACAACAAATAATTACTTTTATTTGATAGACACGAAGTTTGTCCTCGGTAATAACAAATAAATGTGCACAATATTTGTTTACATTAGGAAATGTACGGTTCGAATACCAAAAAACCAAAATGTATATCGCAAAAGTTAGTATACTACGGATAATCCTCTTGGAACTGTGTACAAAAATTCTTGATGTTTTTGAACAAAATAAAACTAAATCTGTATTTATCTGTATCTGTACGTATGTTCGATTTTCGCATTTTAATACCCTACACCACAATGTAGAAAGGGTATAATAAGTTTTTTTTTGGAAAATTCATGTAATACCGCGAAATATTCGTCGTCGACCTCCCATGTGCTATACCAAAATTCTATCTCGACGAGATAAAGTGATTTTGAGATGTGTGCCCGCCCGTCTGTCCGTCCATTCAAGATAGTACTCACAATGCAGGCCGCAATTATAGACCAATCTTCACGAAATTTTGTATGGAGGTTGGGTTTAAACCCCTATTGCTCTTGATGACAGTGAAATATTTATTCAAAAACAAAATTTTTATCCAATTTTATAGCGGCTCTGTACGTCGCAATGGTAGTCCGATCGGCGCGAAGTTTGATGTAAGGTTTGGGTTTACGACAAAGAGTAGATTACAATTTAGCATGATGATCAGATTATAGTTAGCGGGTTAAATGGGCCTGAACATTTTTAGTATAACGACTATAACTTTGCTCCTGGAAGATATGTTCCACACACATACGATATATTCAGAAGAGGAACTCTTGACCATTCCATTGAAGCCAATTATGTTGATACAAATGCTCAGATAACAGAGTTACAGCCTAATATATACAGAGATCCCACAGATTTAATTGTGAGAACATAATCAAGTTAGATTTCGCAGTTATGAATTACTGCTGACAACTTTTGGAGGTACGCAAGGTAAGAGGTTTGTTCAATGAAAATGCCAATAACTTTGGATATTGATAGGATAGTATTTAGTGGATGAAATTGACCATGATTTGTTGTCGAAAAAATATTTAAATATAATTTTATATAAAAAAATAAAATCGCCCGAGGACTTTTTTCGGTTTTTTTTTGTTTTCAGGATTTTGCTTGGAAACGGCAAGCCCTATCGAAATGGACAAAAGAAAATGGTGTAGCAGTAAAAATTCTTTACAATTTTCCTTACCTGTATTTCGATAGGACTTGCCGCTTTCAAGCAAAATCCTGAAAACTCAAAAAAACCCTAAAAATGTGAATTTTGGCCGCGATTTATTTAAAAATTCCTCCAGCGATTTTTTCTTGTTTTGGGATTTTTCTCATCTATGAACATTGCTCTTTCGTAATCTGCAAAAACTTCCCAGGTGTAAGCGGTATTAATGTAATGTTAGTTAAGGCGCACCTTGCATGATATTGTTTTATAAGTCAGTGCATTGCACAGTGGATCCACTTGTATGGAGAAAGTGTGGCCAAAAATATTTAGAGTGTAAAAATCAAGCCAATGCGCCGGTTACAGCTTTGTGCTGCTGCGAAGAGTGTTTTAAGAAACCACGAGCGTAACATTCTCCCCCCTTTCCCCTCTGAAGGGTGTAAACGGTTAGAATTGTTTTATGCTGTTAATACAAAATTACATGAACAAAGGTCGCGATTATCTTATGATGCAAAAATAGGCTTGGGGAAAAAACAATCTCCAAAACAACATAAAATCCAACCAATTTAACGGATTAAAAAAAACAACATTTTTGTCTGAAAATTGGTAAAATTTTTAATATAGATCTTATAGCGTTTTTCCTCGAAGACACATACCGCCCACGTAAGTCATATATGGAAGAAGAATTCTTGACCTTTCCATTGATGCCAATTATGTTAATGTACGCGGTCAGATAACAGAGTAATACCCTAATATATCCATAGAAACAATATTCTAGGGCAGCCTTATTCTGCGACCCACCACTTATAGCCTGGCACTAGATGGCAGCTGATTTTAATACTGAATAATCTTAAACCTGTGACCTACTTTGGAAAATTATTCCCGAGGTGGGCACTGGTGGGCATCATGACTAAAACCTTAGGTCAAATTTAAGTATATGATCGAATTGGCATTACTAAGAAAATATGCAGCTAACTAGAATTCCACAACACGCTAAAACACTATTTTTTAATGAAAACTAAGCCATTACCTCCTCCTTCAAAACCCACAATAATATTTTGCCATACCTATTAGTTTCGCGATATTTTGAATATATTTAATTGCACTTCAAATCTAGATGTTGTACCAAAATTTTGACATTCATTTTTTTATTTTTGGCCAATGGGTGGATCCACTGTGCATTGTTCCAATTTGAAGTTCTATATCTCAAAAATGGTAAAACCGACGAAAATATCATAAATACAATCGTGTAGAGAATTTTCACTGGTTCAACATTTTCTTTAGTCCCATTGCCGTAGGACACAACAAGATCGTAAAAACCTAAAGAAACCCCTAAAAATTTTAACTTTGACCGTTATTTATTTCAAAATCCCACCGACGATTTTTTTGTATTTTGATTTTTCTCATCCATGAACATTATTGATTCAGAATCGGCAAAAACTTCCCAGGTGTAAGCACTTTTCAGTTTAAGTTAGTTCAGGGGCACCGTGTTCTGTAAAAATCACCGAAATCAAGTAATTTTTTATTTTCCTAATACAAATTTTAATTTGGCGAAGAAAACGACACGTCTGTCCATTATAGAATTAAGAAAATAACACATAACGTGTCGCAATCACATAAATTAAATTTTATAGAAATATAGTGCCCACAGGTAATGGTGTAGGGTATTACATGGTCGGTCCCGTACGGCTATAGCCTTCTTTTACTTTTTTTCTGTTTTGTTATACATACATATGTATGTCTGTTATATATGTTGATAATGTAAGCCATTTTGGATTGTCAGTTTGTTATTGACAGCTAAAAAGATTACTTGTGTTTTGGTGTGCTATTCCATTTTTACTTTTCCAAGAAATGGATCAAAGAAGGTTTTGCTGGCTGTCGTGCACAAGGTCGTAAGGTCAACAAGGAATGCTACCCTGAAGTTATGCGCCGTTTATGTGAAAAAAATGTTCAGAAAGGCACAGAATTGTGGAAAAGCCATGAACAATGATGACGTACCAGCTCACACATCGATGTTTTTGGGTGAATTTATGGCCGAAAACAAAACCGTTATCATGCCTTAACCACCGTATCCACCGGTCTTGGCCACCGTTAACACCGCTCGTACAGCTACCGCCTATAGCAGTGATGATGTCTCAGAACGTCTACCCGAACATCATAAGGCAGATCTCTGAAGCGGTGATTAGTTAGATTTCCCAGAGGCGATGAAATCAGGCGGTCTACTGATGGAGGAAATTATGGGGAGACAAATGACGTCGTTTCTTTTGGGTCAGACGATAGGTGACGTAATTTGTCAGTCCAGTAATGCGATTCTTTAACAAGTTAACGAGAGAAGTGGAAACTTTTAAGTGTCAATATTTTAATATCACCGAATTTTGTTGCTGGGTTAGCGACAAAACTAAAGTTGTTGCGAAGTACTACAGATAGTAAAAGTGATTTCAAATTTTATTCGTACGAAGGGAACAAGAAAAGCTTCTTTCTGCCTAGAAAAATATCTTATAAGTTACAGTGCAGGATTACAACTATAAAGGGTCATCTCCAGCTTAATCTAATGCAATATATGATTTTAAACTTTTGGAAACAAACAATTTTTAATTAAAAATAGATAGATTGTTAACAAAATGGAAAAGTAACAAGTGAACCAAGTCTATAGTCGGGTCGGGACCGACTATGTGATACCCTACACCACTACCCCTGTGCATAAGCTTTTTACTGGTAAAATTCAAAATATTAAAATTGGGATAGCTCAACGCCTTTACTCTGAATGTCTTCATTAAAACAAGTCAATTTTGTTGAAACGCATTTAAATGCATCGTCATTACAACTCAAATTTGTTTATAAGACCCCCATCCACCCCCAAAATTTCGTGAGGATCCGATCAAAATTCCGACCTGTAGTGTGATTGCACAAAAATGGAAAAAGGCATTCATTACTATTGCGGTATCTCCGTTGTTTGACCACCTATAACAACCTACTTCACATCGTTGTGAAGGTGATATTTTCTACTTTCCTTGCTTTTGATATACCTCTTACATAAGAGAGATATTCGCTTTGAAATAAAACGTTGGCCTTTTCCCCAAATTAGTTTTTTCACATTCCGACACCTGAATAATATCCGACCATTACCAAAATCAATAGGTTTTTTCCTCTGTGGGACCCCCATTAACACCCAAAATTTCGTGACGATCCGATCAAAATTGCGACCTGTAGCGTGATTACAAGGTTTAGATAGACAGACGGTCAGACGGACGGACGGACGGACACACATAGCCAGATCGACTCAGCTCGTTCAGACATTCATTTTGGTATATATAAGTATGGGTCTACGACCATTATTTCGATGCGTTACAAACTTTTTGGCCAAAACCAACTTATAATACCCTCCCCACATAGTGGTGTAGGGTATAAAAAGGTGTTTTATGTGACTGTATCCAAGCTTTGAAAATAACAATGAATCTTTTCCTTGAAAGTATACACACTGCCGATACGCTGTATTGTTCCGATAAAAAAATTCCATTCAGAAAGTCTACTCCTCCATCTAAGAGGAGTGATGTTATTTCCTCGATTTGATCTTGCAAATTGTATTCAGTTAAACAGATATAATGATTTTCCCTTATAAATAATCTTTGTATAATCATCTAGTAAAGACTTCATATTAAGAAGGGAGTTCAGATTGATTCCATAAAGGGAGCAGGAGTATTGGGATACATGCTGAGTTCTTCTCAGGCCAAAGACATACCGTGTTATGCTATTAAACGCCACATTTAGTTTACGTCTACCCACAGAATCGCAGTTTGCATAAAGTTCAGAGCCGTATATCAAACCAGATACCAGAAAAGTTTTAGCCAAGAGTCGTCGTATATTAAAGGGGGTATAGGAGTGAGTTAGGCATAAGGCCCGTAATTTTGAATAGGTTTGACTAATCACCTGATTAATGTGGTTGGACCAACTAAGTGTAGAGTTAAATATTACACCTAGGTTTTTGGCACTTTAGACAAGCTCAATTTTCTCTTGATTCTCTAGTATATCAATGTTTGCCATTGTCGGTTTTTTATTTTTATGTATAACCAGACATTTTGATTTATTTGGGTTCAGTAGAAGACCATTTGCGCTAACCCACTTACAAACTTAGACTAGAGCATCATTTAGTTGAAAGGAATGATGTACATCATAATCATTAGTGCTCAGGAATATTTGCATATCATCGGCATACACGTGCACACTGCAGTGGTCTAGTTAATTGTGGAGGTCATTTGCATACATACTGAATAATAAAGGACCTAAAATAGATCCTTGTGGAATGCCCCTACATACAGGTAGAGGTTTGGATATTGAGTTTCCGGAATAAACTGATTGAGATCGATTAGACAAATAGGACTTGATAAGATTCGTCGACGTATTAGAAAAATTGAAAAAGCACTGAAGTTTTTTGTAGAGGTTCTTGTGCTCGACGGAATCAAATGCCTTGGAATGGCCCAAGAGGACGATGAAACGCGTCTTGTTTTGGTCGATATCACTCCTTATTGATTCTGACACTTCTAAAAACGCGCTAATACAACTGTGGTCGGCTCTACATCCTGACTGCACATCGGTTAACAATGAATTTCTATGAAGAGATTCTGATATTTGAATATGTAAAATTTTTTCAAAAACCTTGGATAAGTAAGGCAAAATAGCAATGGACCGCTATTCTGCAGGTGATTTCGGGACAGGAAGAATTTTTGAATGTTTCCAAAAAGTAGGAAAAATACTTGAGGTCAAAATAGTGTTAAAGAAAAATGTTAAATACGGTAAAAGGTGAGGCAAAAGTAAACGTAGAAATAATTATTAATTACAAAATCAAATAATGCACAAAATTTGCACAAAATATTCGTAGATTCTTTTTATTTAAGAAGTGAAAGAAAATAAAACACAACTCAAGCACTAATATCTTTTTGTCACTTTTTGATTTTTCTTTCTACACATTTTCATATCTTCATTCACTAATAAATTGTAGTCGTTAATACCGTCAACAAATACTCGAACTATTTCATTTCTTGTTTGGAATGATGTTTTTACTAATTTTATACCATTCATTTAAAAGAAAATGAAACAAAATTTACAACCTTCTTACTCAGCGACAGAACAACTAATGAGAGAACATTTGCTTTTGGCAGTGAACAGCTGTTGTTTTTGACACTTCATATGTAAAACTAAGAAGTTAAGCAGATTGTGGTTGGATTGAACTTCAGATAATTATGAAAATATTACCGTATATCGAGATTTTGTGATTTGTTGTTGTTTTATATGGTGAACAGAATAATATATGCGCCACAAAAATTATTCGGTGGCAGACAAAATAAAATTTTGCCCAACACCAGTTAAAAAAATATTTTTTCTCTGCGTGCAGTAGAACGAAACATGCTGATTTTCGGTATTTTGAACATTGTATGTTCTTACCGAAATATCCAAAATTATGTAGGAAGGGGACTCAGATCAAAAAAAAAACTACCATACCACTCGATTTGAAGTCATTAAAAGGACTGTTACTTCGAATTTCGGCTTCCCAATGGGTAGAAAAGCTCCATGAAAAAAAATGTTTTTGTATATTTCCAATTCTTATTATAACCTCCAGATTTTAAGTATTTTGAGGAATCTACACCCACATCTACATCGATGTCTCAGTGGTATGAAACCATTTTATATCGATACATTTCATGGTGGAGAGTATAAAAACTTCGACCCGGCCGAACGGAGTTCTTACTTTTTTTCTTCAAGCAGGTTTTTTGTATTTTTGGAAATGCGAGGGTCACTAAAAAACTATCTGGCCTAGGCAATACTCAGTGTCGCCAGGCGTCAATTGAATTTTTTTTTTGAAAAGTTTGATAGTTTTTAGCCGAAGTGTACCCTGGAAAGTTTGAAATACGACCATGTGTTAGCTTGTTTACAGTGGCTTGATTGAGACACCTCCAAAACATGGTTTTTAAATGCTTTTACAGCATAGTGTGGTGATTGCTGCTATTTTTCGAGCTCAGACGCATAGTTCCATGATTCGTCACCTGGGCCCATTTTATAAACGTCATTTGAAGCAACGCGGTCGTATTTTTTCGAAATTTCTTGCACTGATCAAACCGGGATCCAACGAGAAAAACTTCAATTCTGCCGCCAAGTGTTCATGCAATATCAAATGTTAGTTGGTGGAAGAAACGCCTAAAAATGCCTCTATCTCACGATATATATAATGGCGATCTTGTATTATCCGTTCACACACGGCTTACTTTTTACTGGCACAACGGCCATTTTTGGACGTCCCTCACGAACTTTGTTTTTTGAGCGAGTGTCGGCCACGATTGAATTCAGATTTAGTTTGATCGACGCACTCTTGTCGTGATTATCCACATCGAAATTTGTGAAAAATAATCGGATAAAAATGTTCACAAGTAAATTCCATTTTTTTGCAAAGTATTTTTTTTTAAGTCACATGGTCGTATGTCAAACGGTCCTGAGTACGCTTAGGCTAAAAACTGTCAAACTTTCCATGACGTCTGGCGACACTGCGTGTTGTCTAGGCCAAAACGGTGTGTCGGTCCATTATAAAATAAGAAAAGAAAAACACATAAAATGTCGCAATCATATAAACTAAATTACGTGGATTGCTCAGGGGAAGTGGTGTAGGGTATCACTAGGTCGGCTCCGGCCGACTATAACCCTTACTTACTCTTACTTGTTTATGCCATAAATTTCTGCCGACAAAACCAACTGATACTTTTTATTTATTTTCTTTTGTCGGCGAATCATCCTTGAGTGAAATTGTTAAATTCCTATTCATAGCCTTCAGCTCCCTAGTCCTGGTTGCTGAAGTAATGGTTAATTCCTATCAAATAATGTTTTCCCTCCATATACATGATGTGTTCTACGATGTTGTTTGTTATGAGTTTATTTTTTTTTGTGTTAGTATAAAGTTGCTTGTTAACTAATTTGTTAACATTTAATCTTATTTAAAGTTTGATGTGAAATTTTTACAATAAAAAGTTGATATGAAAAAGTTCTCTCATACTGCTTTTTATTAAAGAAGATTGTTGTTCAATTTAAAAAAGTTTTTGTGGAATATAGAATAAAAAATACTTGAAAATATTTCAATATGTGGTTGTACACGTTCTAAAGTGTTCCATCTATAGCGATGGCATAGCCAGATAGCCATAATACTCTATTCGATGCCATCCATACACATTGGATAGTCCATATGCCCAGACATTGTCCGGTTATATGTTGCAAGGCGTACGTAAAGTTCTGCTTCCGTTTCCGTTTTATGTTGACGTTTTAATGTTGTTCTATTTTTTATGTCTCATTCCTTTGACTTGTTGTTGGACAAAACCGAAAACTGGTTACTGACCATTTTGCAGCCACATTTGTTGCACAATTTTTCGTTTAATTGTCGTAAACACAAAAATTATATACACATATGTAAATTCACTTGAATAGCACTCCCTTAAATTTCACTTTTATCCCCCCTTTTATTTAAAAAAGAATACAAAATAACTGAATTCGGTGTGCTTCCCAGCCCCATTAATTCCATTCAATTCCCAGCAAAATTTTATGGAAGTGGTTCCATGAGATGCCATGATTTCACTGGATCTTTTACATTGGTTCAAATGAAGTCGTGAAAGATCCGATCTTTTCATCAGCATTTGAACCCATTCGAAGGAAGTCGTGAAAGAGCCGATCGTTTCATCAGCATTTGAACAAATTCCTTAGCATTTGAACCCATTCCATCGATCCAATAGAGATGAATTTTGTGTTTTTATTTTTACACATGTATATATTCTTTTATTTATCTAAATATGTACGTTTAAAGCAATGTAAGATTTATTATGCTAGGAAGTCCCAATCATTGAGCTAAAAGTAGAGTCGGACTGCAATCTTTGGTATTAGCCTTGTTCCTTTACGTGCCTGAGGATACCAGTTTTTACCCGCAAAGTGTTTCCTTACTTTTAAAAGCATACAATTTATATGAGAGCTGTTCACCACTTTTACCATTTTTGCAACAATTATAATAATTGTTCCACAAACATCCCAGATGGGACAAGGGAGACTTCTCTCATATCAACCCAGCAAAATGTTCGATGCTATTCAAGAATGGGTGCAAGTGAAATGGAATGCCATTTTTCAGCATCTTCACTCATTCTTTTTACAAGAGCGCGACCCCCAAAAGATGCAATTAATTTTCAGATCCTAAGCATGTCATCTTTACTAACTCGATGGAATGGCATCTTCAACAATTCTTTGGCATGGCATCTATACCAATCCTTTGGCATGCCATCTTAACCAGTTCCCAAGAATAGCATTTTCACTAATCTTTGGCATGTCGTTTTCACCAACCCTTTGGCATGTAATTTTCACGTCTTGTTCGGAAAATGGCAAATGCTGTATTGAAAAATTATTTACTTTTTTTATTTTATTAATTCAAAGGAATTAATGAAATAACTATAATTTATTTATCAGCATAAAGTTTACATCTATTATTGCAGTTTGTTCTCGTTGTTGTAACAGCAGTTAATATGTTTGTATTCTCATTTTTCTGCTTAATCTGACTCTGGGTCTATCAGTCGTAAGAATGTGGCTATTTCGCTATTTTTATGGTTTGTAAGCACAAAGCTGCAAACTTAAGTTTCTTAGCAGGATTGGTAGGGCAATTGAAAAGGAGCAGTGTGTCGTAGGGGCCCGTGCTGTATGCTGGGCAGATGTTTTCCACGGTGTCATCAGTACTTGCCCTATAGGAATTTTGACGGCTTCACCATCCCGAGCGTATTGACCCAAAACTACTCTGGTTTGTCCTGACAGCTGGCGCTTCTCAGCTGCGATAGATGGTGAATGTTCTCCAAGGACCGCATTCACACGATAACTGTTTACTGCATCTGCGACTGCATTCGTGTGAATGCTACTTAAACCTGGTTGAAAGGCTTGTTGATCTAGAGGTTCTCTCTTGTAACGTTAGACTTCTCTTTCTAGATTATGATCACGGCTTGCTCTGAGTGAGTCGTCTGCTAATATAGAGATGGAGATGGCCTTCAGCGCAGTTGTTGTGCTGCTTACGGATCCTATGCTATTGATCGGCAACTGGAAAGTTATTTCTGATGCTGGAAGAACTATAGCTGCAAGGGTACTTGCTACGGGCGACAAAAGCGAAATCGGTTTGTAAGATTCACCTTTGCTGGCATCCTTTTCGGGCTTCAGTAGCTGGCCCATTTTCCAGACTTCGGGAACGATGTGTTTGGCAAGCGGCAGGTTGTAAATTTAAGTGAGAAACTTGACTTCCGGCCGTCCCAGCTGTTGCAGTCTAAACACCGCCGCTGCACGCAACAGAGTTGACTTCCTCCGCAACAGGTTTTGCTTCATCTTACAAAAGGATTTTACTTCCCATCAGTGCAGTGCAGATTTCGACATTGACTCCAACTGCAGATTACTACTTCGTGAATTTTATTTTACAACGTTTTGGAAATGTTTGTTGTTTTGTAGGGATCTACAAATCGACTTGTTGAGCAGGGTTCTCTAGAGCAGGCAAGGAAACTTTCATAATTGGTCTGTTCCTTTACTTTTAAAAATGGTAATTGTTGCAAAAATGGTAAAAGTGGCGAACTGCTCTCATATAAATTGTATGCTTTTAAAAGTAAGGAAACACTTTGCTGGTAAAAACTGGTAACCTCAGGCACGTAAAGGAACACGACTAATACCAAAGAGTGTAGTCCGACTCTACTTTTAGCTCAATGATTTTGACTTCCTAGCATAATAAATCTTACATTGCTTTAAACGTACATATTTAGATAAATAAAAGAATATATACATTTGTAAAATTAAAAACACAAAATTCATCTCTATTGGATCGATGGGTTCAAATGCTAAGGAAAAGATCGGATCTATCACGACTTCCTTTGAATTGGGTCAAATGCTGATGAAACGATCGGATCTTTCACGACTTCTGTCGAATGGGTTCAAATGCTGATGAAAAGATCGGATCTTTCACGACTTCATTTGAACCAATACAAAAGATCCAGTGAAATCATGGCATCTCATGGAACCACTTCCATAAAATTTTGCTGGGAATGAGTGCACCCCGATTCATATTAACTCAATGATATGGGACCTACAGTTTATCACCTGAAATACTCAGGAAATGTCGCCAACATTACTGAGGGGTATTTTGCCACCGTTGGAAATAGTTTGATGTTGCTTGGTCGGGGAATCGAACCCACGACCTTCAGCGTGCAAGGCGGGTGTGCATACCATTGCACCACGGTGGCACCAATTACCATTTTTAAAAGTAAAGGAACAGACCAATTATAAAAGTTTCCTTGCCTGCAAGAGAACCCTGCTCAACAAGTCGATTTGTACATCCCTACAAAACAACAAACATTTCCAAAACGTTGTAAAATAAAATTCACGAAATTGTAATCTGCAGTTGGAGTCAATGTAAGTAAACTCTGTTGCGTGCAGCGGCGGTGTTTAGACCGGACGGCCAGAAGTCAAGTTTCTCACTTAAATTAAAAACCTGTCGCTTGCCAAACACATCGTTCCCGAAGTCTGGAAAATAGGCCAGCTACTGAAGCCCGAAAAGGATACCAGCAAAGGTGAATCTTACAAACCGATTTAGCTTTTGTCGCCCGTAGCAAGGACCCTTGTGGCTATAGTTCTACCAGCATCAGAAATAACTTTCCAGTTGCCGAACAATAGCATAGGATCCGTTAGCAGCACAACAACTGCGCTGAAGGACATCTCCATCTCCATATTAGCAGAGGGCTCACTCAGAGCAAGCCGTGCTCATAATCTAGAAAGAGAAGTCTAACGTTACAAGAGAGAACCTCTAGATCAACAAGGCTTTCAACCAGGTTTAAGTAGCATTCACACGAATGCAGTCGCAGATGCAGTAAACAGTTATCGTGTAGATGCGGTCCTTGGAGAACATCCACCATCTATCGCAGCTGAGAAGTGCCAGCTGTCAGGACAAACCAGAGTAGTTTTGGGTCAATACGCTCGGGATGGTGCAGCCGTCAAAATTCCTATAGGTCAAGTACTGATGACCCCGTGGAAAACATCCATCTGCCCAGCATACAGCACAGGCCCCCACGACACACTGCTCCTTTTCAATTGCCCTACCAATCCTGCAAAGAAACTTAAGTTTGCAGCTTTGTGGTTACAAACCATATAAATATCGAAATAGCCACATTCTTACGACTCATAGACCCAGAGTCAGATTAAGCAGAAAAATGAGAATACAAACATATTAACTACTGTTACAACAACGAGAACAAACTGCAATTATAGATGTAAACTTTATGATGATAAATAAATTATAGTTATTTCATGCCAAAGGATTGGTATAGATGCCATGCCAAAGAATTGTTGAAGATGCCATTCCATCGAGTTAGTAAAGATGACATGCTTAGGATCTGAAAATGAATTGCATCTTTTGGGGGTCACGCTCTTGTAAAAAGAATGAGTGAAGATGCTGAAAAAATAACATTCCATTTCACTTGCACCCATTCTTGAATAGCATCTTTGGCATCGAACATTTTGCTGGGTTTTTAAGTTATCAGTTGTTGTGGGTTTCAATGCATAAATGAAGGGTATTTGATACCGTTCTCCACCGCCTGTTGGTAGCTTTTGTATGTTATCGGAAAGAAAAATCCTCTGTGTCTTTACTTACGTAAATAAGAATATCACATTTGCCATCAGACTATTTTGTCACATTGAAGGTACACCTCCCATGAGCCTACTTGTCTACTCTGTCCTAGGAAGAGGATATTTTAAGTAGGAATGCCATTAAGTTTGACAACTTTAACTGTAAGAATATTTGTGGGAAAAAGGATGGTTGGTATTGAAAATGGGACATATCGGTCCACGTTTTGATATAGCCCCCATAGAACGGTACCCCTCGATATTCGGTATTTTGAAGGTTTTAGCTTCATTATCCCATCAAAATGGTTAAAATTTGGTAGTCTTCGTTGAGGATATAAAACGTTCCACTTAAATTTGTTGGTATAGGTCCACGCCTTAATGTAGTATAGAACGGTACCTCCCGATATTCGGTATTTTGAAGGTTTTAGGTTCATTATCCCACCAAAATGGCTGAAATTTGGTATTTACTTATCGTTGGGTGTATAGAACTTTCCACCTGAAATTTGTTGGTATAGGTTCACGCCTTCATATAGCCCCCATAGAAGGCACCTCCCGATATTCGGTATTTTGAAGGTTTTAGCTTCTGTATCACACCAAAATTGTTGAAATTTGGTAATTCGTCTTCGTTGAGGATATAAAAAATCGTTCGACCTGAAATTTGTGGGTAGGTCCACGCCTTCAAATAGCCCCCATAGAACGGTACCTCCCGATATTCGGTATCTTGAAGGTTTTAGCTTAATTATCCCACCAAACTGGTTAAAATTAGTTAATTAGACTTCGTTGAGGATATAAAACGTTCCACCTGAAATTTGTTGGTATAGGTCCACGCCTTCATATAGCCCCCATAGAACGGTACCTCCCCATATCCGGTATTTTGAAGGTTTTAGCTTTATTATCCCACAAAAATGGTAGAAATTTTGTCCCCCATTGAACGGTACTTCCACATTTTTCGGTATTTTGAAGGTTTTGGGCCCAATATGAACCCGAAATGGCTGAAATTTGGCGTTTTGTCTTGGTTTCAGTTAACAAATTCTACTCCTCCCAGGAATAAGCCTTGGCGCGGCGGCGGAGCTAAGTACTTTCGTAGATGAAAGGAAACTAATTATCCCATTCTCTTTCTTTCTTACTTATTTTTGTTTATGTTTGTTCATATTCAATTTTCAAAATTAAGTGTGAAAAAAAATAAATGGAACACACAAAAAATGTTTATGCGGATCTACTAGAAACGTTGCTGCTGCAGATGTTGTTGTAGCAACGTAAATATGTTAATTCGGGTATTATTTCAGTTATCCGGTTCATCCAGACTGAAAAATTCTGCAACCTGGACTGGACCTGCGTCCATAAAGAATGAGGAGACATGTGTGGGCATGTGTTGGATATCATGGTATCAATTCGGGACCGATACAAATTGAGGCGGATGCATCGACTGGATCTAAACTGGGCTAAGACCACTCGTGTTTGCCTTGACAGCTGCCGCGATGGATGGGGGTGGTCCCCAAGTATGGCATTCACACTGTATCTCTGTACCGCCTGCCCGACTGCATCAATGTGAATGCTATCCAAGCCTGCCCGATAGGCTCGTTGGTCTACAGGTTCTTGTTTATAACTTTGGACCTCTATCTCTCTCTACATCATGACGTGCCTGGGAAGCCTGGCCATTAAATCGTGACAGGGATGCTCACTGCGATTAGACCCACTCAGGTACTGCATCGAAAACATCCTGTTGAGCTGATGCACCGGCAAAACCTTCGTCTCCTTATGAACATGGTCCACTGGCAGGTTTGAATATTCTTCCACTCCGTAGAGCTAACATTTGCATACTACGGCGCCGCATAGCTTGCCACAGACCGGCCTATTGCTTTGTAAAGGCCTCGGCACATACGATCTGTTGAGTGCCGATTTACAACAATCACATGAAAACTTCAAGAACAAATTTCCCATCACTTGCACATTTTTCATATGGTTGTTGTTACCCACACGTGACGCGACTCATAACGGACTGTATGTACAGAGGCCTTAAGAGGTCAACAAGATTTCTTTGTCAACACCCCAACTGCTACCGAACCTTGTTCCTACTTCTGATCTTATCGCAAATAGCTGTGACTTGAGCGGACAATTTAAACATGCTATCGAACGTTACACCCAATATTTTGGGGTAGTTAGTGGCCGGAAATAGTACCTCATCAACCAGCCTCATTTAAGACTTCCAAGTAGTGAACAGTGTAGCAATGGATTTTGCGACGGATATTTTCATATTCCTTAGATAGAATACGAAGTTGGAGAAACAGTGGGAGATGTTCCGGCGCGGCAAGCGGCAACATACCTATAGCAGTAATCCTGCATGCCACTAAGGCCATTGCATCTCACCGACGTTGATGCCAATCTGCGACAGATCCATACTGGCCCAAGGTTTATCTCTATCCCGGCACGGACCAAAAGTGCTCGGAGCAGGCATTCCGGGATAAATTGCCACTCCCATGGTGAAAAAGCGCACGAACATAAACACATAATTATTGAGGTGGTGGTCCTGGTCGAAGATTCATCCTAGTCAATTCGGTGCATCTGCTGCGTCTGGACCAAATACGCATACTGGTGTGTTTACACCATTGCACCACAGTAAGGGCTACCTAAATCTTCCCAGCAAAAATTTGGATCCGGTAGTCATTACGTAATCCTTTACAAAGTAATATAAACAAGCTTCTTTTCGCATTACAAGCAATATGAAAATTAATGGGTTACTTCTTAAAAAATTTACAAGGTAAACCTACTTACTTTACTCCTCACTAAGTAATAATGGCGGTGGAACAGTGAGTGTGTGTGTATAAATCCTAGGGTTGTGTGTTCAACGCTCACCGTTGACACGCGAGTTTTTTTAATTAAAAAATAACAGTTCTTGGTGCACATGTGTACTGCACATTTAAGTTCTTAAGCAAACCTTAATATTCGTGTGCGTGGCATAGTGTCTTTGGTAAGGGGTAGTAAGTAGTGCAATGGTATGCACGCCCGCCTTGCACGCAGAAGGTAGGTGGTTCGATTCCCCGGCCAGGCAACATCAAACATTTTTCAACGGTGGCAAAATACCCCTCAGTAATGTTGGCGACATTTCCTGAGTATTTCAGCCTTGAAAAACTTCTCCACAAGTGGTGTCTTAAGACACGCCGTTCGGACTCGGCGATAAACAGTAGGTCCCATATCATTGAGCTAAATATGAATCGAGGTGCACTCATTGATATGAGAGAAGCAGCTGCCCCCCACCTAGAACCTTCAAAAAATTTTTCGATTTTCACTGTCAAATCCATAGGTTAAACGTCAAATGAAATCCAGATGAGATTTCATTTGACGTTTGAGCTATGGAATTGACAGTTGAAATCGAGTGGATTTCGTAAATGTAAACTAAGCATAAAATAATTATGTCGATAAGACACATTTTCGTCGTATGAAAGTGTATATGACCTCGTTAGCCTAAAGGCTGAGGGCATAAAAATGCCATACCAAAACGTGGACCTATGTTCGCAATTTTGAGGGGGATATTGTCTTTTCGGTGGATAATTTTTTTGACAACCTTGAACATAGAAAGCCAAATTTCAACCAACTTAATAACTTCCAATTACCTAAACCCTAAATTCAAAATTAAAGCAAATACATTTGTACGAGTAGATAAAATCTTGAAAATTACTGAAATCTGGCGGTACCGTTATATGGGGGGCTATACCTATTGTTCCACTTTGATTTGAGGGAAGTATAAGATTTAGAAAACACGATTTATTTAAAAATTCAAAATTAATTTTTTATTATCTTTCCTGGACGGTTTTAGGCGAGAAGAGAAGAACGCTTGAAGTTGGCGGGTAAGTTACAACGCAACTAAATTCATTTTTATTATTTCATTTTGTAATTCATTTTCTTATCCTATTTTGTTTTCTTTACAGCTAACTTAATGGAGATTTTACATACTAAAATACTACGTTAATTTGCATCTAAGGAATTCATATTAAGCTACGTTAACATTAAGGAAAAAATTCAAATCAAAATGTAAAAAAACGAAATCAATAAAAAGCAATAAATCAACAAAAGAAACAGAATGAAAATTAAAAAAAAAAAAAAAAAACAATAACAAACAAGTAAGAAAAGCGTTAAGTTCGGTCGGGCCGAACTTTTTATACCCTCCACCACAAATTTCAGCCGTTTCGGTGGATTAATGTGGCCACAACCTTCAATATACCGAAAATCGGAAGGTACCGTTCTATGGGGGCTATATAATGGCGTGGACCTATACCTACAAATTTCTGGGGGAAAGTTCTATACCCCCAACGGAGACTAAATACCAAATTTCAGCCATATCGGTGTGATAATGAGGCTAAAACGTTCAAAATATCGAAAATCGGGAGATTTGTATTATGGGGGCTATATCAACACGTGGACCTATATAAACATTTTATGGTAGAAATGTTTCTTAGCCTCTGGAAACACAAAATACATAGTTGAAACCGATTCTTTGGTCAAATGGGTCTAATACATTCAAAATATATTAAAACAAGTAAGAAAAGTCTATAGTCGGACGGAGCCGACCATGGGATACCCTATACCACTATCCCTGGACAATCGCTTTCCACGGAACTTCTTTTCAATGATTGTGAAAATTTAATTACACTGTGCAACATTTTTAAGGTGATCTTGTGCAAACAATTCGAACTGAGTATTTTTTGAAAGTACAGACCCACACGACAAGAAACCCTAGTTGGATTTTGTTGTGTCAGATCCAGCTCGGATTTTATGGCCCCATCTAAGCATTGTTAAATATTGAGTTTTTAAAGAAATCCGGGGCTATATCTCTGAAACCAATGCGAATCTTCTTCTGACCTCTGAAGCAAATTTGTAGATAAGGACAAGAATAAAATATTTGGAGAAATAATGAACTCGAAAAACTACATTTATTGCCTCAAATTTCAAAATATATGCAAAAGTTCCACAATTGTTATACATTTCGCACCGTATCTCCAAAACCGTTTTTCTGAATATTTTCTTTTGGTAAAATATACCCTGGAATGTAATACACAACTCTTCAGAACATGTCATTGTTGTAAAATGCCTCTATGTCGTTGTTTTCTGTAAATTTTTCAACGACGATTTAATAAAAATGTAAATAATGTATTGAAATCCGAAATGCGAGAATAAACTGTTGGTGTAAACAGTGTTTGAAATAAGTGTTGTAAAAGATATGATGCAAAATACCGCTGAAACAACATAAAGTAAGCATTTTAGAGTTTCAGAATGTTCTAAAGAATTGTTGAGAACTTCATTTGGAAGATTTTAGCAAATGGTTACTTGGTTCAACTCCCAATAGTTTAGCCGATACTGACCAGAATTTCAGCAATTATGTAAAATGTTCTATATTTTATAGATTTTGATGCCCTAGATGGAGTTTTTCTTATGTGGTTTTTTTCAAAAGATAAGTTCTACTAGTTTAGGGATGCAATATTGCTAAAGACAGCAAGGCCAAATTTCTATTCGTTTCTGAGATAAAGGCCTGATAAATGCAAAAATGTGTAGATTTAGCCCGGTTTAGATGAGGCCATAAAATCCGAACTGGATCTGACAGGACAAAACCCTACTAGGGTTTTTGTAGTCTAAATATGTACTTTCAAAAAATAGATAGCAAAAGTTGTTTGCATTTTCAGTGTTGCATAGTGTTATCAAATTTCAGAGATGTAATGTATAATACTTATGACCATAACCAAAAATTATCTAGCATGACAAAGGCATTTTTGTAGCAGGAAAGGAAAATTTAGTTCACACAAACTAAAATGTAATGAAACCCACTTATGTAGTACTACTACTTCCGTTGTTTAACCGCTACCTTATTGAAATTTTTACCAATTTCACCAAAAGTTTCAGCCCATTTAACCCGCTAAGTAATATCTGATCTTCACGTCGGTTTTTACGCTTCTTCTTCATCATAAACTTAAACTTTGTTTAAAATTTTGCGGGTTATTATTTTGACCTACAGAACCGCTACAAAATTGGTTAAAATTTTGTTTTTGGTCCATTTCATCCCCTGAACATTTCACATTCATCACCAAAAACTAATCATTTCTATTCTGACCCGAACCCAACCTCCATACAAAATTTCATGACGATCGGTCCATAATTGCGGCCTGGAGCGTGTTTACAATTTATAATGGACAGACGGACGGACGGACGGACTGACGGACGGACACACATCTCAAAATCGCTTTATCTCGTCGAGATATTAAGATTGGTATACCACATTGGGGGTCTCCGACGAATATTTCGCGGTGTTACATGAATTTTTACCAAAACAAACTTATAATACCCTTTTCCAAATGTGGTATAGGGTATAATGACGCGTACTTTATAAGGGGTCTTATGTGGGGACTATACCAAAACGTGGACCTATATAACCCAACTTTGGTAAGAATGTTTTCTGGCCTCTGAAGACACAAAATACCAAATTACAACCAATTCTGTGGTCAAATGGGTCTAATACATTCAAAATATGTTAAAATGACGCGTACTTTATATGAGGCCTTATATGGGGGCTATACCAAAACGTGGACCTATATAACCCAACTTTGGTAGAAATATTTTTTGGCCTCTGGAGACACAAAGTACCAAATTACAACCAATTCGGTGGTAAAATGGGCCAAATATCTTAAAAATTCCTTAAAACGACGACGCGTAACGCGTCATTTTGTATGGGGGCTATACGAAAGCGTGGACCTACATAGCCCGCTTTCAATACCAAAAGTCCTACGTAAATATAACATATTTTCCCAAAATTTCATCAACCTACGTCAATCCGTTCGGACGCTAGAGTGATTTCCACAGACGGACAGACGGACAGACGGACAGACAGACAGACGGACAGACGGACGGACATGGCTATATCGATGTAGAATTGCACGCTGATCAAGAATATATATACTTTGTGGGGTCTACAATGCTTATTTCGAGTAGTTACAAACGTAGTGACAAACTTAATATACCCCCATCCTATGGTGGAGGGTATAATAACAGTTCTTGGTGCACATGTGTACTGCACATTTAAATTCTTAAGCAAACCTTAATATTCGTGTGCGTGGCATAGTGTCTTTGGTAAGGGGTAGTAAGTAGTGCAATGGTATGCACGCCCGCCTTGCACGTAGTAGGTCGGTGGTTCGATTCCCCGGCCAGGCAACATCAAACATTTTTCAACGGTGGCAAAATACCCCTCAGTAATGTTGGCGACATTTCCTGGGTATTTCAGCCTTGAAAAACTTCTCCACAAGTGGAGTCTTAAGACACGCCGTTCGGACTCGGCGATAAACAGAGTAGGTCCCATATCATTGAGCTAAATATGAATCGAGGTGCACTCATTGATATGAGAGAAGCAGCTGCCCCCCACCTAGAAACTTCAAAAATTTTTTTGAAAAATTATACTGTTATACAAAAGTTGAAAAAAATTTGATTTTTTGATGTACTATTTTTTATTTTATAACGGCAAATGCATGACTAATATCTTTCGAATAAGCTGTATTTTTTTAAAGTAGTTAACCCAACCATTTGTTAACCACTTTTAAAAAATATATAGCTTATGGTATGTAGTTATTGTATATAGTTATGGTGATTGAATTGTAAAAAACGCATAAAAACAGGAAAATGCTTTTCCCCGAGCTCTAGGCTACTTAGAAGATACCAAACAGTATAATTTATTTCTTACTTTATAATATTTAATTTATTATTTGCAAGTAAGCTTTCGAAAATTGGAAAAACCAATGAATTCGGTTGAAAAATAAATGAATCCAAACTTAGTTTAAATTCGAAAAGGGCCAAATCGGTCCACCTTTTAATTATTTGTGATGTCAAAATGTGTTAAATAGATATTTTTGTTTAATCATTGAAAACGGTTTTATTTAAGAAAACATAGATGAAGTTCTTTAAAGTATGATTGGACGATCAATGTCTCGTAGAAATATGTATTATAATGTGCGAAGTATGGTATGGACCAGAGTTGCCGTGCGATCCATTTTAGCGAAAAGTTTCGAATGTGTATGGGGGAGGTACCTGAAGAAGTGGACCGATATGACTCATCATCGAACTTAAACAAAGTTTAGATAAAATATTACGAAGGCCAAATTTTGGACCGAATCGGTGGATCCGTTCCAGAGTTATTGTGCGTCCAGAAAGCCAGACGGAAGGAGATATCTAAAACGACTTCAAATTGTCTGAAACTGATTTCGTCCAAACATAATTAAGGCGCTCAGCGCCAAAACGGCCTAACCCACATGTCCACAAAAATCGAACAGACTGTAAAGATCTAACCAGAACCTTTTAAAATAACTATTAAAAAATTACATATTGCATTGATTAACACAATATGGCATTTTTTAGAATTTGTTTCAAAAGGTTTCAGTTAAATCTTTACAGTCTGTTTGGTAATTCTTGGTTTACATTTACGAACTCCACTCGATTTCAACTGTCAAATCCATAGGTTAAACGTCAAATGAAATCCAGATGAGATTTCATTTGACGTTTGAGCTATGGAATTGACAGTTGAAATCGAGTGGATTTCGTAAATGTAAACTAAGCATAAAATAATTATGTCGATAAGACACATTTTGATCGTATGAAAGTGTATATAACCTCGTTAGCCTAAAGGCTGAGGGCATAAAAATGCCATACCAAAACGTGGACCTATGTTCGCAATTTTGAGGGGGATATTGTCTTTTCGGTGGATAAATTTTTTGACAACCTTGAACATAGAAAGCCAAATTTCAACCAACTTAATAACTTCCAATTACCTAAACCCTAAATTCAAAATTAAAGCAAATACATTTGTACGAGTAGATAAAATCTTGAAAATTACTGAAATCTGGCGGTACCGTTATATGGGGGGCTGTATCTATTGTTCCACTTTGATTTGAGGGAAGTATAAGATTTAGAAAACACGATTTATTTAAAAATTCAAAATTAATTTCTTATTATCTTTCCTGGACGGTTTTAGGCGAGAAAAGAAGAACGCTTGAAGTTGGCGGGTAAGTTACAACGCAACTAAATTCATTTTTATTATTTCATTTTGTAATTCATTTTCTTATCCTATTTTGTTTTCTTTACAGCTAACTTAATGGAGATTTTACATACTAAAATACTACGTTAATTTGGATCTAAGGAATTCATATTAAGCTACGTTAACATTAAGGAAAAAATTCAAATCAAAATGTAAAAAAAGAAATCAATAAAAAGCAATAAATCAACAAAAGAAACAGAATGAAAATTTAAAAAAAAAAAAAAAAAAACAATAACAAAAAAGGGAAATTAAAAATTCAAAAATAAAAACCGACACAATTTTTGGATCAGATTTGATCAGCCTAAATGCCAAATAATCAGCCTTATTACGGTTGGCGTAGTCGTATCCAAAACTGCAAATTGACGTGTCGTAACGTCTAATTGGTATTATGTATGTCGTATACGAGATATTACAACTCTGTATGCCATTCTTTTACAACATTCTTTTGCTACCACGGGAGGCGTTTTGTTACGAGAAACGCTGTGAAATTAGTCGTTAGAGATTTTGTTGACGACAACAGACAAATTTCTTAAAACGTTAATAAAAATGAACAAATAAAATGGATTTAAACAAAAGGTATGTGTCTATATTACAAAAAGATTATATATTCGTATAAATTTTATAATATTGCACAAAAGTCACCACCAAGAAGCAGTTTGACACAATGGTCCAGATTTTGCAGAACAATCCAAATTTGGCCAGAGGTTACAGCAATGGAATAAAAAAAATTAACGTGAAAGAAGAGTGGAATAAAATTAGTACGAAACTCAACATTTTAGGTCCAAGTTTCGATATAGCTCCATAGAACGATACCTCCGGATTTTCGTAATACTGAAGATTGTGACGTCAATATCCAACCGAAATGGCTGAAATTCGTTATTTCGTCTTCCAAGAATTATAAAATATTCCAGAACAGTATTATCAGTATAGGTCCACGTCTTTCTATATCCCCATAGAAGCTTACTTCTTGATTTTTTTGAATATAGGAAATTTGGTATTTAGTCTTCTTTGAGCCTAAAAACTTACCGTCAGAAATTTGTCGGTTTAGATCGACGTTTTGAAATAGCCTCACATTGTTTTACCGAAATTGCTGAAATTTAGTATTAAGTCTTCTTCATACACGAAAGGAAACTAATTATTCCATTTTACTTCAATACAACTTGTGGTGGAGGGTATAACAAGTTCGGCCCGGCCGAACTTTACGCCGTTCTTGTTTTCTTTTGCAATGTGATTTTTTCAAGTCACCGTAAATAACACAACACATGGTCGTATGTCAAACTGTCCTGATGCCTGGCGACACTGCGTGTTGCATAGGCCGCAAACTTTTCTAGTTCCCCTCGTATAGTTTGACATAAGAGAATTTCACAAATGCTGTTTTTCTTGGATATTCTTTAGTTAATCTAAGGTTTACAGCAGATTGGCCATTTAGACAATAAACTTAATAAATTTTAAATTTCAATTTCTTTGTGCTTCAAATTAGAAAACATGTATTTTTGTAGCAAAAATAATAGACGCCTGGGATTACTGTCAGACCATATATAGAACTTGAGTAATTCTTTCATTTCGAAATATAAATCCTGTCAAAATGTTACAGATTATTCTCTATGGAAGATAACTAAGAAGGTCAAACATCAGACAAAAACAAATTATCCAATCCGTAAGGCAGACAACAGTTGGGCTAGAAGTAATTTAGAAAAGGCCACAACATTCTCAAGTTATTTATATGACGTTTTTACACCAAATTGCAATGAAGATACACCACCCTACATCAAAACTTTCTTAGACCAAACTCATCAGCTGGACCTGCCGATAAAGAAATTCACTAAAGCTGAAACCTCACAAGCGATAAAGTCCTTAAAACTTTCTAAAGCTCCTGGCTACGACTTGATTACTCCTAAGATTCTGAAGGAGCTCCCGCAAGAAGGAATAAGTCTCATTACTTATATTTTCAATGCATGTCTAATTCGTAATTTTGTTCCGCCACAATGGAAAGTGGCACAAATTTCTATGATTCAAAAACCTGGAAAACCGGTCGATCAAGTGAAATCTAATCGACTTATAAGCCTATTACCAATTCTTTCAAAAGTATTAGAAACTCTGTTCCTTAAAAGACTAATGCCCATTATTGAGGCTAGAAATTTAATTCCATCCCATCAGTTTGGGTTCAGAAAAAACATGGAACGATTGAGCAGATTCATCGTTTAGTTGAAACAATAAATGATGCATTTGAATCAAAGAAATACTGTACCTCTGCGTTTCTAGACATTTCCCAAGCTTTCGACAAAGTATGGCATGATGGGTTACTATACAAAGTCAAAAGTCTTCTTCCAGTAAACTATTATTTGTTTATTAAGTCTTATATAGAAAACAGGCTGTTTTATGTGTACGAAACAAATGAAATGAGTAACCTAAAAACCATAAGAGCTGGTGTCCCCCAAGGCAGCGTAATGGGCCCAATATTGTACCTACTGTTCACATCTGATCTTCCTCAAACTGATAATGCTATAATTGGCACATTTGCTGATGATACTGCTGTTTTAGCAAACGACGAAAATGCTTCTAATGCTAGTAACAAACTACAAAACTATTTGAATACCCTTTGTACATGGCTAAAGTGCTGGCGCAAAAAAGCAAATGAATCCAAATCTACCCACATTACTTTCACGCTCAAACACGGAACCTGTCCACCCGTTCAGATGAACCAAATACAACTTCCCCAAGAAACAGAAGTTAAGTATCTTGGACTTTATCTAGACAAAAAACTGAACTGGAATACCCATATAAAAACCAAGAGAAAAGCTCTAGATATTCAAGCTCGCAAAATGAACTTCCTTCTTTGCTCCAAATCCAAAATGTCACTTGAAAATAAATTACTTATTTACAAATGTATCATTAAGCCAATTTGGACATATGGCATCCAGCTATGGGGCACCGCCTCCAATACCACAATCAAAATTCTCCAACAATTCCAATCAAAAACGCTACGAAAAATTACTGGTGCACCCCAATACAAAAGAAACACACAACTACATAAGGATTTAAACATAAAAACTGTCAAAGAAGAAATTTCATGCCAATTACAAAATTACAAATTAAGGATTGAAACACATCCGAATCCTCTGGCAGCAAATTTGATGAACAATCCAGAAACTTTCGTCCGACTCCGCAGAAGAGCTCCACAAGATATCATTTAACTCTTAAATTAATAATAATCAATAACACTGTATCTTCTATTCTAATAACTAGACATCGGATTTTGCATATTTGCATATTTTTTATTAATAAAGATACGAAAATTCTGATTGGACCAAAATTCGTTTTGAAGAAAACTGAATGCAATGACAGGCTCATATTTTTGCTTTCTAATACAAATTTGTTCAAAAACTCAATTAGAAATGTCAAAATGTACGTATCCAAATATGTTGATAGTTTCTTCTCGGCCAAAATTGTCTGACAGAATAACAAATGAGCTAGAAATTAAGACTAAGAAAATATTGAATATTACATAAAATCTTTCATATTTTATTAAAAGCATATAAAAAATATATACGGTGCCATCATGAATATTTCCCTCTGAATTTTCCACACGGAAAATTATTTTAAAAGGTGAAATTCTTTTAAAATCAATATTTGTTAAAAGTTGAAAACTACTAGATTCGCTTCATTATGGCGTATTCTAGTCGAATCGACACAAATATTCCCTTTTTGGGCATAAATACGGAAATAAAAAATTGTGAAATTGGGGAAAGGAAACAAATTCTGCACGGAATTTTTATTCATGATTTCACTGATAACTATATGTTAATACCCTAAGGGTATTATGTCTTAGTGAATGAGTTTGCAACATCCAAAAGGAAACGAAATAGACCCACAGTTCCTTTTGATGATCTGCATAGATTCGCACTTATCCATCTCGCCATGTCTTTTTGAAAACAAAGCACAGGTCACATTTATAGACCACTTCGCATAAAAATTGGGGATTGTTTGGCCCTAGGGCGATCCCTATTTTGGTAAGAATCGATTTAGATTTGGCGGTGTCCGAATTATCAAACTGTTCGGATTAACGAATTGTAAGGAAATTAAATTATTTTATATGATTAAATCACTCGTGGAAGTTATATAATAATACTTTTTTAAATTGTAATTGCTAATAACGAACACTTAAATGAAAGTGCTCTACGTTTAAAAAATAGTGCGATTATTCTACTCGACAATCCGGAAAAAGAAAACCAGTAAAGAAAGGGTCAAAGTCGGGCGGGGCCGACTATATGATACCCTACACCACTGTGAATATGTAAAATATAAATCGGAGCTATATCCAATACTTAACAGAGTTCGATATAATTTGTCACATTTATTTCCCGACCGAATTCAGTCACACATTCCAAATATCATTGAAATCGGACTTATGTAGCGTGTTTGGTGCAGCAAATTCGCGAAATCGGCCGAAAATATATATAGGAGCTATATCCAAATCTGAACCGATTTCGATATAATTTGACACATTTATTTCTAGACCGAATTCAGTCACACATTCCAAATTTCATCGAAATGGGAAATATGTAGCGTGATTGGTACCGAAAATACGTGAAATCGGCCACAAATATATATGGGAGCTATATCCAAATCTGAACCGATTTCGAAGTAATTTGGCACACTTATTTCTAGACCAAATTGAGTCAAACTTATTTCTAGACCAAATTGAGTCAAACATTCTAAATTTCATCAAAATCGGAGGAAAAAAGATTGTTTGATGCAGCAAATACGTGAAATCGGGCGAAAATATATATGGGAGCTATATCAAAATCTGAACCGATTTCGATATAATTTGGCACATTTAGTTCTAGACTGAATTCAGTCACACATTCAAAATTTCATCGAAATCGGACATATATAGCGTGTTTGGTACAGAAAATTTAGTCACACATTTAAAATGACATCAAAATTGGACGTATATAGCGTGTTTGGTGCAGCAAATACGTGAAATCGGGCGAAAATATATATGGGAGCTATATCCAATCTGAACCTGTTTTCACCAAAGCAATAGCGTTCTTCCTATGGCTTAAAAAATTGTAGTCCCCAATTTTCAGCTGAATCGGACAAAAAATGCGACCTGTACGTTGCGAACAAAAATACATGGACAGACGGACAGACATACATAAATTGACTCAGAACGTGATTATATGTATATCCCCAAAACGAACTATGGATCTATTTCGTTTACTTTTGTATGTTACATACAAATGCATAAAGACATAATACCCCTTACCACAGTGTGGTGTAGGGTATAAATAGCGATGTCTAACTCTAGCTCCTTTGTTTTTCTGCTAGACAATTTTGGCCGATTAGAAACTATCACCATATTTGGACACGCTGATTTTGACATTTCTGATTGAGTTTTTGAAATTTTTCCATTATCTATCTACATTTGTATAGGAAGCAAATTATGTTGTAATAGAAATGCTGGGTTATTTGACATTTTCTCACCTTGTGAAAACTGATTTAAGTCTTGTTAGTCTAGATTTATTGCTGTGGCGGAATATCTGGAGAGTCTCAATAACATAATAATCTGAAAAAAACTATGTTAAACGTCAAAAAACTTAATTTAGAATGCTTTTTTGATGTTTTTTGTCAAAAAACACTTGCATATTTAGCATATTTTTTGCATATTTTGCATATTTTTTGCATATATTTTGCATATTTTTTGCATATATTTTGCATATTTTTTGCATATTTTTTGCATATTTTTGATATGACCCCAAATATCGAAAAATTGACCCTCAAAACGCCTAGATCCAAAATTTGAGTCCAATCGGATAAGAAATAAAAAACATGCTAAAATCCGATGTCTACTAATAACATAGTAGAAAATATCCCAAAAAACTAATATTATGGGTTAACCACTGGGTGATCCATATAGAATTGTATGTAAATATGTTATACACTTAAGAATAATGTAAATATCGATTATAAGATAGATCGCATTAATAAACTGATTAATAAAAAAAAATGTGCTTCTTAAATAAATCAATAAAACTAAAAACATAAAATAAACAACTGTACATACACTCCACGTCAGTAGAATAGAACACCTAAATTTTAGTTAATGTTAGCTTCTTTATCCCAAATCGAATGAATCTACTTTCTTAATCTTGGAGGAATTTAAAGCCTATGATGATGGTCCGTATCAAATACACCCAGCAAAAATTTGGATCCGGTAGTCATTACGTAACCCTTTACAAAGTAATGTAAACAAGCTTCTTTTCGCATTACAAGTAATCTGAAAAGTAATGGGTTACTTCTTAAAAAATTTACAAGGTAAACCTACTTACTTTACTCCTCACTAAGTAATGACGACGGTGGCACAGTGAGAGTGTGTCCGACTATAAATCCTACGGTTGTGTGTTCAACGCTCACCGTCGGCACGCGAGTTTTTTTTAATTAAAATATAACAGTTCGTGGTGCACATGTGCACTGCACATTTAAGTTCTTAAGCGACCCTTAATATTGGTGTGCTGGCATAGTGTGTAGTGTCTTTGGCTAGAAATCAGAGGGTTCGTGGGTTCAATTCGGACAGACAGCGAAATAAAATAAAAGTAAGAAGTGTGATGAAATAAAAACAAATTCTAAATTCTGTTCTAAAAATAGAATTTTACACCTTACTTTTCAACTTCTAGTGGCCACAGAATAACTAGTTATTCTAGTTACTTACTTACTTAGCTGGCCTTTTACAGAACATTTGTTCCATAAGCCGAACTGAGAAAAAATCTCCAATCCTCTCTGTTTGCTGCTGTATTTTCCCAATCTGGGATATGTAGCTTTGTGATATCTCGTTTCACTTGTTCGCTCCAACGAAGCTTTGGCCTTCCAGATCTGCGAGAACCTCCATGCGGCCCGTATTTATACGCCTTTTTAGCGGGTTCATCATCACTCATTCTTATAACATGGCCTAGCCATCGCAATCGTTGTATCTCGATTCGTTCAACTATATTGATGTCATTGTATAGTTGATACAGCTCGATGTTCATACGACGCCGATATTCGCCGTCAACACAGATTGGCCCGTAGATCTTTCGAAGAATTTTTCTCTCAAACACACAAAGCACTGCCTTATCTGCTTGAGCAAGTACCCATGCTTCGGAACCATACATTAGCACGGGTAGTATCAGTGTTTTGTACAGTGTTATTTTTGTTTGACGAGAGGTGGCTTTATTCCTAAACTGCTTACTCAGCCCAAAGTAGCATCTGTTAGCCAACACTATTCTTCTTCGTAGTCCTAAAATAACTACATGCCCTTGTAAAAATAATGGGCAAGAAAGGGGGTTTGAGAGTAGTTACGGCTGCCAAAAATCCCTTACGAAACCCATGATTTTCGGAGGACTTTTTTTGGTGGGCAGAAACACTTGTTTCTAATTTGTTTGTTTCTAGCTCTTAGCGAAATGATTTTCCGATAAATAATTAGAGATGGGAAATGGGTAAATACCCAAATGGTAAATACACATTAAAAAGGGTAAATTGGGTAAATACCCAGGTATTTACCCAATATGTGTGTTAAAACTACAGAAACTGAAACCATCCAATTGAACGCGAAAACGCAGTATTTTAACACATTTTAACTGACTATGAATAAAATTACCTTTTTTTTGGAAATGTGACTAGTTAATATTTTACCAATTTTATTCCATGTGCATATGAATGTATTTGGTAAATCTCTCATATATAGTTACAGCGTAATTTTTGACATATGAAGTCTTTTAGAACGGTTTGTTGAAGTCCTTCTTGCGGAAAACGTAAATGCTGGACCGATATTCTTATTTTTTTTATATATCTGATGGTATAACTTTTGATTTCAGCTGATAATCTTGAGATTTTGGTCCTCTTCGATAAAGCTATATTTTCTGCGGTCTGCATTGATTTTCTTCCTACATACAACAACGCCAACGCTCGAGGTTGAACAAAAAAAAAAAAAACAAAAATTTCATTTCAAAATAAATTTTTATATACCCAAATAAACACCCCAAAAGGTATTTATCGGGAATTTACCAGGTATTTACCCAAGTTTTGGGTAAATACCGGGTAAAATCCCATCTATATAAATAATAGCCATTTATTTTTTGTCATCAGAATAGAACAGTCATTTTTTCGCAAAAAAAACCTATAAATAATTCCGCGGACCCCAAAATAACAGCGTAAAAGAGTTATGTCATATTTCTTCACAATAAGATAGAATATGACATATACAACGTCGACGGATACAATCGAGTGCTTCGGATGCTGATAAGGTGGAACATTTTCAAAAGAATTATGAACAATGAAATGATTCTTTGATGATAAATATTCCCGTTATCATTATTAGGCCAGAATATTTTCGAGCAGCCCTTGTACCTCTTCAAAATAAATGTGGACCCGTTATGCAAAGGGGTAGTGGTGCAGGGCATCACATAGCACCTAGTATAGCCATTGCACTGTGGTTTAGCTTGTATGGGAGAGAGCGACAAAAATATTTCTAATCAAGATATCGATCTGAAAATTTTACCGTAAACTCGTAGTGACTAGAAGATAATTTCCCCTAAAAATCATCAGGATTGGTACACATTTAGGTATAGACCCCCCATAAAGGTACTTCCAGTTTCTTATTAATTTCAAGATTTTGTCTATATTTTTAAAGTGAATTCGCAGTAATTTGACAGTTTGTGTTCATTGGTGGTATTAAACATCTTGCTTAGGTCCATGGTCGATAGAGGTCCATCTTTTGTTATATCCCCATATAGACGTACCTCCCAACTGAATGTGCTGCAATTTGACATTTCGAGTTTATAATCTGTATCAAATATTGTTGTCAAAATTCATCAATATACACCCACATTTTGGTATAGTCCTATATCATGTTAACTTCCGATATTTGGCATATTTAAGTATTTGGCCTAAATTTTCTACAAAGACGTTTGTAAAAATCATGAAATTTTATGAATTTTATTCTTGACAAGGATTAACTGGTAACAAGTATCAACAATATGAGGCACAGAATATTCTTACTAGGTGGGTTAACATTTGGACCAAGGGCGTACCAGATTATATTAGATGAAAACAACAGGGAATATCTGGAAATTAAGATATTTTATGAGATATTTAGTTCGCGAGGATGGGTTAGCATATATTACAATAAATTCTAGCTACAGGACAAGGATATATAAACAGTAAACAAGACCACATAGGTGGTCCTGCTTGCCAATTTAAGCATTCTACGTTGTTTAGTTTTCTGTGTGGAGCTTAAATCTACTTCAGGCCTTTCGCGTTTTTACTTTCAACGGCAGATAACTCTTGAAGTGGCATGTATCTTTTAAAAATAATGGTGTCTTTTATAGCAAGCCAATTTGAATGATGTTTATAAATTTTTCAATTCTGTCATCTTGTTCTGTATCCAGATATTTTAAATTCTTTTGCAGAGATAGTTTATACGATGTGACAACTTAGAGAAATCATAACCCGCAAAATTAAAATCGCAAACCTTCATTTGTTATAATTTCTTTGAATACCGTCAGTCCCATGCTGGCTTTGACAAAATTTTTTTGTACACCATATTTCAAAAACATACAAATACGGAAACACACATTCATGCTTTAATCCTAAAAACATCATTTTTATAAAATAAGATCGAAACAAAATGCAAAACAACAAAACCGATTGCTTGAAAACACCCAAAAACCCCATACTAAACATTCACAAAAGTCCGAGTATACTTAGTATAATGAAAACTGAATACCGCTCGGCAACTTTCGGCAGACGAGATATTTTTTTTCTAATTCTGGACACATCCACGAATATTTAAATAAAAATAACGTGAGGATCCGCGAGGATCCAAGGTACTAAAAGTCTATTTCTTTTCACAATATTAAATAAAAAACACTCACAAAAATACATTTCAAAAGAGATCAATTGTACTACAAAATAAAGATACAATTTTATGATGTTATCAATTAAAAACAATAACAATACTATTAACTTTAACTTCCATTTCTTACTATAGTAAATTTACACATTAGTTTTTTGTGATGTCACTTGTAACTTCTCACTACGTTAATGGAAATTTCAATGTCTCAATTTCTGCAAATGGAAATGCTCACTTCTGTGGCTCTGCTTTAGCAAGTACCGTTAGAAGTTGTAAAAAGAAAGCCGAAATACTAAAATTTGATGTGTCTACGATAGATTTGAATAGTTACAATTATAATTTTTAGACATCGGCTTTTGTATTTTTGTCGCCGGCTGGGACCACAGTGCATTGTAAAGAAAATTTGCCACCCTATAGACATGTGTTCTTGATTGGGGTAAAATTCTGCGTCTGTTGTTTGTTGTTATCACTCTAGCATTCAAGCAACTTGAGACAAAAAGAAGGCAGGTCAAGTTCGAAGATGGACTATATCGGGCTTCGTTGGCCTATGGAGATAGTGTAAACAGCTTCCGTCACTTATTTCACTTATAGCGGCCTAAGGAACTGTTTCTTGACGAATATCACAGCTTTTGTTGTGGATATTCCAAGACAAAGTCTGACTATGAAAGTGGAAAATCCCATCCCAAGACAAAGTCTGACTATGAAAGAAGAAAATCCCATCTTTACAATGATGCAAAGTAGGTTGGCGTAGGTGGCCAAATAACGGAGATATCGCAATAGTCGGTAATATATATATAATTGTTCCACAAACATCCCATACGGGACAAGGGAGTCGGTAATACATCCCATTTTTCCATTTGTTTGTAATCACGCCACAGGTCGCAGTTTTGATCGGATCATCACGAAATTTTGGGGGTTAATGGTAATGGTTTGGTAATGATAGAATATTATTCAGGGATCGGAATGTGAAAAAAAAACTTTTTTGGAGAAAAGGCCAACGTTTTATTTCAAAGCAAATATCTCTCTTCTGTAATAGGTATGTCGAAAGCAAAACCTGGCAAGGAAAGTAGAAAAAATCGCCTTTACAACGATGCGAAGTATGTTGTCATAGGTTGTCAAACAACAGAGAGATAGGTTGTCAAACAACAGAGAGATATCGCAATAGTCGGTAATACATCCCTTTTTTCCATTTTTTGTGCAATCACACTACAGGTTGGAATTTTGTGGGTCGACGGACACAATCGAGTGTTTCGGAATCTGATAAGTTGGAACATTTTCAAAACAATTATGAACAATGAAATGATTCTTTGATGATAAATATTCCTCTTTTCATTATTAGGCCAGAATCTTTTCGAGCAGCCCTTGTACCTCTTCAAAATAAATGTGGATCCGTTATGCAAAGGGGTAGTGGTGTAGGTATCACATAGCACCTACTATAGCCATTCCAAATGCCACCAAAATTTGCCACCCTATATACATATGTTCTTGATCGGGTTAAAAGAAGCCTGTTAGTGGTTGGCGTACATCCCGTTTTTCCATTTTTTTATTTGAGTTGTACTGACGATGTACTTAATTGCGTTTCAACAAAGTTTAACTGTATTAATGAAGACATTCAGAGCAGAGGCGCTAAGCTATCCCAATTTTAATATTTTGAATTTTACCAGTCAAAAGCTTGTGCACAGGGATAGTGAATTGATCCACAGAGACGCCTGTATAAATTCCACTCCAGTTCACTTCACTGATCTTGTTGAAAGAATCAAAATAATTTATGAGCAAAAAATTTCAACATAGGTCCACACTTCGATATAAAAGTACAACCTGATTGAGCTTATTTTTACGATTAAATTGGATAATTTAGGCATTTGAAAAATCCGTGGTCGAACATTTTTTGCAACTAAATTTGTGGGCAGGAAAGGAAACTAATTGTTTAATTTTAGTTAATAATACTTTATAATGGAGGGTATCGGAAGTTCGGTCCGACGAACTTAACAACTTTTTACTCGTTCTTTATTTGAAAAATTTCAACAAAAATATGTTCAATTTAATCGTTGGTATTCGATTTATAACCAAATTATCCCAATAGATAATGCCAAAAAGATTATTACACCTAAAATAAAAACTGTATAGTAAATGGAATTTGTGGTAATTCGTTGAAATTCTCAAGATATCAAAGTGCAACTTTGACATAATATGAATTGGAATAAAAGAAATTCTTAACTCGTAAAAAAGTAATTTCTTGAGTTATGTCAATCTTGCATTTCATATTTTTCCTTAAAGTTGCTTTGGGTGTTTTTTTCCTGATTTTCTTATAGCTACATATGTATTTACTAGCAAAATGCCCGCTACTTCGTATGCGGAAAGGATATAAAAAAACAAATAAACAATATATAATATGGAAATGACAAACACTGAAAATTTGGTCGCACTAATACCAATTTTAATCAATATTTATTTTTATCTTAGTACTGTACGTACCCCTTAAGTTCGTTTTTAAAAAAGATCAGCCGTATCTCACCCTTACACATTAACAGCGAGATCAACGTTGCACATCAATACACACCCTAACTCCAAAAAATAAAAATTCCAGCACTGTCCCTACACCCAAAAACAAATTGAGTACCATTAAGTAATTTTCGTATACTTATGGTACGTATTTCGACGACATATCTCAGCCATACACGGACATTAATACAAAATAATTACAGTAAATTCCATAATAATTACAGTAATTCCAAATCTCAAGATTCCAGCTGTATCCGTTCGTCCAATTCCAAATTGTACCAAACTTAGTATCAAGTCTAACTCTTCGTACCCATAAGAAAGATTTTCCAAAACTACCTCAATCCTTCACTTTAGTAGTAATCTTACTTCCAAATTTCAGGATTCAAACTCTATCCGTTAAACCAAATTAAAATTGTACTAAATTTAGAACAATTTAGAATTTTCGTACCAATTTTCAAAACTTCCTCAACGCAACAGGGCTACAATAATCATACTTTCAAATTGCAGGATTCCACCGCTATCCGTTCACCTACATACAAATTGTACTAGTGCTTTTCGTAACCATAAGTTTGCTTTTTCAAAATAACCTGAATCCTACTCTTCGACTGTAATCGTAATTCCAAATTTCAGGATTCCAGCTCTATTAATTCACCCGAATCCAAATTGTATCAAATTTAGTACCATTTCTTTCCCAAACAAAAATTTCAGGATTCCAGCTCTACCCGTTCACCCAAATCCACATTGTACCATATTTAGTACCATTTAGTACTTCTCGTACGCACACGTACGACTTTTCAAAATTTCCTCAATACTACACTCCTACAGTAATCTTAATTCCTAATTCCAACACTATCCGTTTACTAAAATTCAAATTGTACCGAATTTAGTGCTTTCTGTACCCATAAGTACGAATTTCCAAAACTACCTCAATTCTACTGTCCGACAGTAATCTTAGTTCCAAATTTCAGAATTCCAGCTTTATCCGTTCATCCAAATCCAAATTGTACCAAATTTAGTACCATTTAGTACTTTTCGTACTCAAAGGTACGAATTTCTAAAACTATCTCAATCCTACACCCCTACAGTAATCTTAATTCAAAACTTTAGGATTCCAGCTCTATCCGTTCACCCAAATCCAAATTTAGTACTGCTAGTAATCATAAATACGAACTTCCAAAACCATTTCCTTATTTCAACGCCATTTCCCAACCTTGATACTTAAAATTCAGGATTCCAGTTCTATCCGTTCACCCAAATCCAAATTGTAATAAATTTAGTACCATTTAGTACTTTTCGTACACATAAATACGAATTTCCAAAATTTCCCCAATCCTATGATCCAACAGTAATCTCAATTTCAAATTTCAGGATTCCAGCTCTGTCCGTTCACTCGAATCCCTATTGTACCAAATTTAGTACTTTTCGAACACATAAGTACGAATTTCCAAAACCACCCTCATATCTCAGTCCTACACTTCACAGTAATCTTAATTCCAAATTTCAGGTTTCCAGCTACATACATACGTTCACCCAAATCCAAATTGTACTAAATTTAGTACCATTTAGTACTTTTCGTACCCATAAGTACGAATTTTCAAAACTACCTCAATTCTACACCCCACCAGTAATCTCAATTCCAAATTTCGAGATTCCAACTATATCCGTTCACCCAAATCCCCATTGTCCCAAATTTAGTACCATTTAGTACTTTTCATCCACATAAGTAAGAATTTCCAAAACTTCCCCAGTCCTACACTCCAACAGTAATATCAATTCCAAATTTCAGGAATCCAGCTCTATCCGTTCACTCAAATCCAAATTGTACTAAATTTAGTACCAATTATTACTTTTCGTACACTCAAGTTTCCAAAAACCCTTTGGTACATCTTTCTTACTCTTCATCAGTGATCCTCCCCCCGCCGGGGATAACAATCTTGGCGCGATGCGGGGGCTTGACGCCACAATCTGCTCATTCAATTTCCTTAGTGTTGAACTGGGGGGTTGTGACTGACCAAAGGTTATCCACTCCTTGTCGAAGACCTACACAATACACTGAAATCCTACAGTGTACTTTTGGGGTGAGTGACATATATTTGGTACTGATCTCCTACCAAAATAATTCGAGATCCCCTAACACCGGGGTGTTAAGCGACCACGTGCCTATCGGTGTTCAAGGTTTGCAGTCAGGGTACCTACTGTATTATAACGGAGCCTCGTTGATACCTGGGCACCTCAACGAGTAGCAGGCTTAGTTGTCAAGTTCCAATCATGGTAGTGGAGGGCTATGCCATGGTTGTACTCAGTTCCCCCATCTAAAAATCTTTCTATGGATGACAATATTAAAAATAAAACAACAAAAACCCAAACCCCTTTGATAACGACCCCTGCTATGACCACGGACACTGCTGCACCTAGTGCAATTAACTTAAATTTGGGCGGGGACGACTGTTCCACACCGACCCTGGACAGAGTTAGCGACTCAATAAACTCGCAGAGCAGGGAATTGCTCAATCTCCTGAGGGAAAGTGCGTCCCTTCACCTGAGTCGGGAAAGTTCTCCCATAAGCAACTGGGAGGACATCCCCCTGTCTGATGATGAGATGGATACTACGGTCATCCCATCTCAGAAGGACAAGGAGATGTCCCCCTCAGCTGCTTCTGGGAGCACAAAACCGGATGGGAAAGGAGTAACTCCGTCAGGGGATGTTACGTCGGTCGCGACCGATAGACCCGCTCTTCCCAGGCAGGACGCCTTGGTGGATGAGGCTATGGATGAGGAGAATGGAAATTCTCTCACCTCCCCATCCATCAAGAGTAGTAAGGCCCGGGAAAGAAAAGATAAGCATGGCTACAAAAGAGCAGTTAACTACTGCTCTAGATTTGTAGACAAGTCTCCAGGTGAGGTCTCCACGGCGGAATTCCGGGAGATTAGGTTGAAGCTTCGCTTCTTGAGGCGTATTGAGAGGAAGTACCCTCATTTTGAGAAGCTTCCACTTCCAATCGACCGGATTCCGAGGCCGGATCCGGAGGTAGGCGCCAGCCCAACGACTGGCTTGACTTCCCCGGAACCAGCCACAGTACAAAAACCAGTAGTGCCGGTCTGTTCGGACCCTTTGCGGACCCCTAATGTGTCTGCGGTAGGGGAAGACACCCGGACCACACTGGCCCCACCGACACGGTCCTCGAAGTCGGAGAAGCGAATTGGGAATTCACGGGAGGAGTTGCCACATCAGCCTTCAGCTACTGTGACAACCCCGCCGGTGAATGCCACAAGAGCTGCTGGGGAAGACATAGGCGGGAAATGTTCCAAGGTCGCTGATTTGCGGAAGCCTGTTGAACAGGCATCTGCGGTATCAGTGACGAGGAACAAATCCAGCACCTCGGGGAATAACAAAACTGGCCCGAAAGGGAATATCGGCTCTGCTGGAGGTCGGACGATTGATGGGACTGACGGCCCTTCAACCTCAAAGCTGGCTAGCGGTCAGAAGACTACTTCTTCATTACCACCTGGTATGAAGAGAGTGAGGTCTTCTGAGGATCCGCATCCAGATGCTAAGAGGCTGGGTGGTCGCCAGTCCGACAATCGACCGGCATCATATGCTAAAATGGCCGCCCGACAGACGGTTAAGGGAGCTCAGCCAGGGAGGGCCTGCAAAGGCAGCCCGGGCCAAAAACTTCCTAAACCTGCTGGAGAGAAGCCATATGAGCCACACAGGCCTGCAAGAATGACGGCCCCAGATGACCTTCTGGTGGCAATCATTGACAGAACTGACCCTGAAGGTAGGATCAGTGATGATCACTGGTTGCTGGTGGAAGGTCTTCTGAGGAATGTCATTACTTCCGATGATGTGGATGAGAGGAAGACCGGCTTTGGCAGGGCATCCGTATACAAGGGTGTCAAAGTTATCAACTGTAAGGATGAGGAATCGCGTGATTTCCTCACCCAAACAGTTAATAACTCTGGCGCTCTGTGGGACGGCTGCAGGCTGGCTGCGATTCCCATCGCCGAGATCCCATCAAGGGTAGCGGCTACAACATGGGTGCCACCTCCTGCTTCGGATGTGGCACAGGTGTTGAAGCTGATCCGGAAGCAAAACAGGCCCATCCAGACTGATAGCTGGAAACTGGTGAGATCCTACCCAGAAGGCGAAGGCACGGTGATGAAGTTCACCATGGACAGTTCAAGCGCGGAGTTCATTAAGAATAGTAAGGGAGAGCTGGACTTCGGGTTGGGTTGGCTTCGGTTCCGCTTCTCGCAGCCTCAGTAAGGAGTTCGGGCAGCAGGGCCTTCGCGTGGTGCAGATTAATCTGCATCACTGCAAGGCGGCGGCTGCAGAACTCCTACTCTCCCTTACAAATTCGGTGATTGACATCGCTTTGGTCCAGGAACCCTATCTCTACAAAAATAGGGTTTCTGGACTAAACGATGGGCGGTACTCCCTGTTCTATTCGTCGAATGGGGAGAAGGTAAGATCTTGTATTATAGTGAAGAAATGTTTAAATCCTATTCATCTCTATAATTACAGTGATGGCGACACGGCGGTAGTGAGGCTGGAAGTAGGCTCCGGAAGGGCCTTGGTGCTAGCCTCGGTCTACATGCCGTACGAGGTACCTGACCCACCTAGTCGATTGGTGCGTAAGCTAGTGGATGAGATCTCGGGCACTTGTAATCTCATAATGGGCTGCGATGCAAATGCCCATCACTTCCACTGGGGCAGCAGTGACACTAATACGAGAGGTGAGTCCATATTCGATTTTATTTTAACTAATAATCTACGAGTGTGTAATAGGGGAAATACGGCCACCTTCCAAAATAGGGTAAGGGAGGAGGTAATAGACCTCACCCTTACAAATATGGAGGATACTTCCATAACGGACTGGAGAGTATCGGAGGAATGTTCCTTTTCGGACCATAGGACGATACACTTTCGAGTCCCGAGTGGAAGTAAATGGCAACAACCTCATAGGAATCCCAGGAGAACTAATTGGGAGAAATTCAACTCCATGGCCTCTTCAAGACTGTGTGAAATATCTGAACCTCACACAGAGAGGGAAGTGGACAGACGGGTTGAGGATCTCACAAATGTCCTCAGGGACTGCTATGAAAAGACATGCCCATTAACTTACCCAGGCAGGAGAACACAGCCCGCTTGGTGGAACAAAGATCTAGCTAACCTTAGGAAGGTTAGCAGGAGAGCATACAACAAAGCGAACAGGACCAAACTTAGTACGGATTGGGATCTGTATAAGAACAGTTTCAATAAGTACAAAAGTGAGGTCAGGAAAGCTAAGAGAAACTCCTGGATTAACTTTAGTGAATCGATAGAGGGAGTAAACGAGGCGGCAAGATTTCGTAAGGTAATCTCAAAGGACCCCAAACCTATTGGGAGCATCAAACGAAATGATGGCACGTGGACGAACTCTGCTCTAGAGACTCTTGATCTATTGGCAGAGACTCATTTCCCGGGATGCAAGGACGCTGTTTCGTATCCGAGCTCGGAAACGAACAGAACCTATACACCCGATGAGAGGTTCTTCGTCAATAGGTTGATAAGTGACTCAAGGATCTCTTGGGCGATCAGCACTTTTCAACCCTACAAATCTCCTGGTCCAGATGGCGTCATTCCGGCGATGCTTCAGAACGCACCACCGGTATTGATCACCATACTGAAGGTTATTTTTAGGGCTTGCTTATTGCTGTCGCACGTACCGGCACTGTGGAAAGAGGTAACAGTGACTTATATCCCCAAGGCTGGGAAGCCAAGCCACGCGTTGCCGAAGGACTACAGACCGATAAGTCTTTCCTCCTTTCTATTAAAAACCTTAGAAAGGCTGCTCGACTTGGAGATCAGATCGTACATAAATTGTGACCTTATAAGCAGCTCCCAGCATGCTTATATGAAAGGGAAATCGACGGAAACAGCGCTACATGAGGTAGTGAGTTATATAGAGAAGAACATGGATAACTTGGATCACACATTGGCCGCTTTTCTAGACATAGAGGGAGCGTTCAATAATGTGAAGCTTGAATCCATTCATTCTTCTCTAGAGCTTCTGAGTGTCCCCTCTATCTTAATCAACTGGATTGACAGAATGCTGGAAAGCAGACTGATCAATTCCAGTATTGGAGAGAGTTCCGTAAGGAAGTCAGTCACTAGGGGCACCCCACAAGGTGGAGTCTTATCTCCATTGCTGTGGCTTCTAGTGGTGAATGGGATACTCAAGGAGTTTGATAGACTAGGGACTAAAGTTGTAGCATACGCTGACGACGTTGTCCTTCTAATCAGTGGAAAATTCTTGTCGACGCTGTCGGAACTGATGCAGGGTGCGCTGGTTAAGCTCTCTCGCTGGGCTCACCACAATGGTCTTGGGGTGAACCCTGCGAAGACTGAGCTGGTACTATTCACCAGGAAAAGAAATATTGCCGAATTTGTGCCGCCAACGCTGGATGGAGTGCGATTGGATCTCTCTACGGAGGCGAAATACCTGGGAGTGATCCTGGACCATCGGCTAAGATGGAATAGGAACACGGAGGAGCGCACCAAGAGGGGTTTCATCGCGCTTTATTCCTGCAAGAACTCCATAGGCAAGAGCTGGGGCCTCAGACCACATGTAATACATTGGCTGTATAGGACAGTGGTCAGTCCCATTCTGACCTATGGTTGTCTCGTTTGGTGGCATGCCCTAGGCAATAATTCCAATCTGTCCAAACTAGCTACTGTGCAAAGAGCTGCGTCAGTACTCGTTACTGGAGCAGCAAGAAGCACCCCTCAGGCCGCATTGAATGCCATACTGAACGTCCAACCTTTGGACATACTTGTACAGTATCGAGCTTCACGATCTGCCTTGAGGCTTAAAGAGCTAAATCTGTGGCGTGGTTCACATCTTGGACATGCTAGTGTTCTACAGCGGACTTGTAGCCAGATTGGACTAAGAGCCAGGGGAGATGAGACTGACTACATCTCATCAAGCCTGGACTTTGACACAGCTGACGTACTAATCCCCGACAGGAGTGAGTGGACACGAGGCAGACCACTTCCCGATAGCCTGTCGATCTTCACCGATGGATCGAAGATGGAGGAAGGCACGGGATCTGGTGTGTTCTGTGAGGAATTAGACATCAGGAACTCATATAAGCTTAATGACAACTGTAGTGTTTTTCAGGCAGAAGTTTTTGCGGTTTTGAAAGCCTTGGAATTAATAGTGGGAATGACGGACCTTATAGATAAGGCAGTCACTGTTTACGTGGACAGTCAGGCTGCCCTAAAAGCGTTAGGGTCATACAGTATTAAATCCAGGATTGTTCAAAGATGCAGGTCTCTCTTAAAAACATGTAACATAGTTGTTAGGTTTTGTTGGGTTCCAGGGCATTACAATGTTGAGGGAAACGAGATAGTTGATGAACTGGCTAGAAGAGGATCCCAATCCTCGGACCTCACGGTAGAGGATAGTGTCAAGCCACCTCTCTGCTTCTTCCTCGACAAACTCAGTAAGCTCTACGCAGAGGAAACCGTTAAAGTTTGGCAGGATGTGCCTGGTTGTAAGGTATCTAAGTCAATCTGGCCGGTTATCTCATGGCGTAGAACTTCGTCCCTCCTCTCGCTGTGCAAATCAGAAATCAGAACCGCTGTGGGGGTAATAACCGGTCACTGCGGAATAAGATCCATGACTTGCAAGTGGGATGGCAACAACATTGAGTACTGTAGGTTATGTGAGGATGAGGAGGAAACGGAGACAATCGAGCACCTTCTATGCAGATGTCCTAGACTGATGGTCAAAAGACATAGACTATTTGGTGAATATGTGATTGAATCTCTTTCCTACTTCGCCTCTATTGACCCCACAGTGTTGGTGGTTTACTGCAAGAGCCTTAAGATGCTCTGGGACAGGCCAACACAGACCTAAAACCATTAGTAACTAAATCGTAGTTAGCTACTAAATCATCTTCCCTCTTTAAATAACCTGACTTCTCCAATACAGTCACTAATCATTCTAATTATTCTTACTCTTCTCTCTCTCTTCCGCTTCCCTTCCTGTCCAACCTTTCCAACCTAATCACTTTCCTCCCACACAGCACATCACAACAACAGACACATAGCATCATCCACGGGTACACAGCACCACACAGCTCTATCCACAACAGGCACCTCATCACTTGTCCTTCACATCACCAATACCTTCACATACACTATCATCATATAAGTAGCCACATATCATCATCTACATATATATAACACATCTCCTCGTCATCACCTGAATGCACAAAATCACCATATAACCATCAGCTACACATCACCACCATCTAGGCACCCCATCACTCGTCCTCAACACCACCTTTACTTTCACATCAGTTACATATCATCACCACCTACAACTCAACCAATATCAACACACACAGCCATATCCAGCATCTACAATCAAATAGCCCAAACCACACATCACACATCAATACAACATCTTCCACCTCTACAACACACATAATTTAATAGTTTGGATGATCACAATGGACCTCAAGGTCTCCGAGTGGAGTAGCTGTCAACATGGCAGCTGCGCATCCTGAACCTAACCTAACCATCAGTGATCCTCAGTCCAAATTTGAGGAATCAAGCCCTATCCGTTCACCCAAATCGAAACTGTACCAAATTTAGTGCTATTTAGTATTTTTCGTACCCTATGTACGAATTTCCAAAACTTCCACAATATTAAACTCCACCAGTAATCTCAGTTCCAAATTTAGAGATTCCAGCGCTATCCGTTCACCCAAATCCCCATTATACAAAATTTAGTTCCATTTAGTACTTTCCGTACACATAAGTACTAATTTCCAAAACCACCTTCATATCTCAATCCTACACTTCAACAGTAATATTAATTCCAAATTTCAGGTTTCCAGCTCTATCCGTTCATTCAAATCCAAATTGTACTAAATTTAGCACCATTTAGTACTTTTCGTACCCATAAGTACGAATTTTCAAAACTACTTCAATCCTACACCCCACCAGTAATCTCAATTCCAAATTTCGAGATTCCAGCTATTATCCGTTCACCCAAATCCCCATTGTATCAAATTTAGTACCATTTAGTACTTTTCATACACATAAGTACGAATTTCCAAAAGTTCTTCAATCCTACACTCCAATAGTAATCTCAATTCCAAATATCAGGATTCCAGCTCTATCCGTTCACCCAAATCCCTATTGTACCAAATTTAGTACTTTTCGTACACATAAGCACGAATTTCCAAAACTACCCTCATATCTCAATCCTACACTACAATAGTAACCTTAATTCCAAATTTCAGGTTTCCAGCTCTTTACGTTCACCCAAATCTAAATTGTACTAAATTTAGTACTTTTCGTACACATGATTGGTAATTTTCCAAACCATTTCCTTTTAGAAGCACCACTTCCCAACCTTGATTTCCATACCAAATTCCTATATTCCTATATTCCTGGGGCCTATTATTGATTTCATTAATTATTTAGCGATTTCATCAAATTACAGATTTTGAAATTGAAAATTGAATAGTTATGACTGTACATCTCCATATACGATAAAATTCTTAATTGCAAATAAATCGTGGTAATATGCACAATTCTATTGCACTTTCATTGATTTGCAAACATTTAGTTATTACCAAAAAGTCAGGTCCATACAGTTTTTAGTTGTTGTTATTTCTGGCCGATTTCTGAATTTATTCCCCCCCTAATGTTGTCTTCAACAGCAACTCATTTGTTCATTTGCGTAATTGATGTTTATACACCATTATCACCAACTGCGACATCTGTTGCAATGGAAGATAACAAATGTCTTGTCTTTCTATTATTAAGTGGTTTACGATAAAATAAGTGCGCCTAGAAGTAAACTACACAATTTGAAATTATGTGTGATCTCTTACGATATCAAGAAGTTATGGCATTGTTAATTTTACACATGTCTTGCAGAGGGCCAACTAAGTGAATAAGTACGTAATAGTAATGAAAAATAAGGATTTTTGTTGTTGTTATTTTTTGTGGTTCCAGGACGAATTTTCTAAAACCCGGCCTTATCTCGCACATTTGCATCAACAATGACCCACTGGTAAAATTTCAAGCTCCTAGCTTTAGCCGTTTTGGCTGGGCGTTGATGATGAGTCAGTCAGTCAGTCAATCACTTATCACCAAGCTCATTTATATATATAGATATGTATGTCACATTTCGTGCTTCAGTGGTCAGCATGTTACAGGAATTGCCATTATTCGAATTTTCCTAATGCGAAAAAAATTACAAGATATACCTACTACATACATTCTACATAAATACCTGCAATTTCACATAACTCATTTGTGGGCATGAATTCGCATGAATGAATGCATGATATTATGCAGTGTTATTTCATTTAATATTCTGCAAACTTGATCATGTCTTTCTATTCAATGTTGTCAGTATACATATGTATAAAGGTCATATCATGTTACTAATTAGGTTTGAGACCAAAAAGAAAAAAAATCTTTTGAAATATTAAACAGTAAAATAACACTACCACGGTCATTCTTAATCAGTCCAAAAACTATGACTAAAATTACAATGTAATGCAATTTTTATAATTACATTTTAGTAAATACAAAGTTATTTTTAACCACCTATTACAAAGAAGTTCCCAATTGCACTTTTCTTCATCATGCACTGGAATAGTAGAAGATGGCGGCTCAGCTCTCAGATTATACACAGAATATATATAAAACTGTGATTTGTCATTTAAATTACATCACATATAGGGGAATCGTAGTTCCTTCTAACCTGAGAACCCCAAATACCACGGTGCGCCTGAACTAACTTTAAATGAAAGGTGCTTACACTTGGAAATATTTTATTTCATAATCTGTCTTGACAGATTGCAAAATTGAACCTCAGTACCCAAAATATCAATGTCGTATATTGTTTACTTTTCTAGTTGCGCTGTCTTAAAGTTAAAAAAAATTTTAAATTTTTGTCAACATGTGAAGAAAACATAAATTTTGGTTGTTTTGAACCGTGAAAATTGCGATTTTTAGTATGGATATACATATCAAATAGAAGTATTTCTCAATACAGAAAAAATTGTTCTAGCAAAAGTTTTGTAAAAATGTATTTAAAAAATTCGTCAAAATGCGTCCCAATTTTGCATAATTTTGAAATGTATTGGAGTATAAGAGTATCGAAAAGGTTGTGAGAAAATTTTTTGTGAATTTTTATTTATTTATTTTTTCCATTTTAGGCCAATTTTTGGCCCATTTTTAATATTTGGTGCACTAAAGACGCTATGTACATACATATGTCTAATTTTGATGAAATTTGGAATGTGTGACGGTGTTTGGTCTAGAAATATATGTGCCAAATTATATCGTAATGTGTTCAAATTTGGATTTAGCTCCCATATATACATATTTTACCTATTCACAGTGGTGTAGGGTATCATATAGTCGGCCCCGCCCGACTTTGATCCTTTCCTTACTGGTTTTCTCCGTTATTGTTGTACAGTATGTCGAGTTTTGGCTTAATGTCTGTGTTCGCCCTACATAATACTATGTGTGCAGGTCCACAGTTATGTTATGGGTATTATATAATGGTTAATATGAAGCTAGGGCGATATACAAAGGGTGAAATCGCAAACAGTGAAGATTAATTAAAAAATGATATTCGGTTTTTGGTATACTGTCGTTATATGGAACAAAATTCCAAGTCTCTAACCAAAATATATCTTTATATATAAAACTCAATTGTCGTTTGTTGGTAATTGAATCAGTTGAAAACGGCTGGAGCGATTTGGATAATTTTTTGTGGAAATGTTAGTCATAGTCCAGTTTAGGTTTTTATGCACAGAAAAATTGACCACGCCCACTTTTCCGCCCACTTTCATAAATATGTTATATCTACGAAACTACTCAACAGATTTTCCTGAAATTTTCAGGGAACGTAGAGTGATGGCCCCCGGTTGAAATAGGCTACACATTTGGTTGAATTTCGGATCGGGCGGGGTACCTCCCCTATGCCCTATTTAATAAAAATGCAATATTTGCAACAACTACAAATGTATCGCTTTGAAAATTAATTTCCGAGTCAATGGCGATTGTGTCTCCGACCTTACGTGCTTATTTGGGGCATTAAGACTGGACAACGCCCACTTTTTTAAATATGTTATATCTACGAAACTACTGAATCGATTTTCCTGAAACTTTCAGCGATTGTACAGGGTTGGTCCCCGATACAAATAGGCTACATATTTTTTGACTTTCGGATCGGGCGGGTACTTCCCCTTTTCCCTATTTTTGTAAAAATATGGCATGGTAGAACAAATACAAGGTAAGTCCCAATTTACATTGGGCGAGTTTACTTGCGGCAATTGTCATTTTGCAGGAGAGAGAGGTGAGGCATATGGTAACCCTTTGCCTCTCAGCACTCTCTCTCACCTACAAACTGACAATTGCCGCAAGTAAACTCGCCTAATGTAAATTGGGACTTAAGTTAATACTACAACAAATACAACTCGAACAACAACCACAAAGGAATTTGTTTTTGTTTGTAACGTTACTGCCAGTTGTATTTGTAAACAAAACAATGAAATGTCTATAAATTATTGGAATTTAAAAAACTAATAATTTTTCACATTTGGTTCAATATTTTGGAAAACATGAATGAAAATTCGTTACATTTTCAATTTTTATGTTTCCACATCATTCCACTAAATGCATAAATTCTCGCAGAAAGTAGAATTCTTGCAGAAAAGTTTGGGGTCGCTGGAAATTCATAGAAAAAGGAGAAGCTGTTTCAATGTTTTGTTTTAGAAATCAAAGAAGCACATGTTTATTAGGGTTTTATTTTTTTAAATTTTAACAAAATACCTCACACATTAACAAACGTTGTATCGCCTCTACAAGCGGGGATTTACTGCGCGGCTTATCGTTCGAACTTGCAGGAGGTTACATATCATTGATATGATATGATATTTTTTTTCTCAAAAAATATATGTATGTCCCTAATGTACATCGAAATAGAAATAAATTAAAATGTCATATGAAATTTGACACTAACGTTACAACCCAGTTCAGTCAGCTGTGTATTGCTGCTACCTTTTCTTATTCTACCATGAGTCAATGGCGATTGTGTCTCCAACCTTACGTACTTATTTTGGGACTTAAGATCCGACCACGCTCACTTTCTAATTAGTTTATATCTACAAAACTACTGAAGGGATTTTCAAGGAAATCGCGATTTGTATAAACTTTTAAGTATTTAAAAATAAAAATCAAATGTCGTTCGTTGGTCATGGCATCAGTTGAGAACGGCTGGACCGATTTTTATATTTTTTATGCAAAGAAAATGTACGCCCACTTTTTTCAATTTTCAATTTTTATCATTTCTACAAAAACTACTGAACCGATTTTCCTGAAATTGCCAGGGAATGTACAAGGATGGCCCCCGCTTAAAATAGGCTACAAATTCAGTTGAATTTCGGAAGGGGCGGGCTACTTCCCCTATACCCTACTTTTTTAAAAATGTTATATTTACAATAATAACGAATGTATCTATTTCGGAAGACCTTACCCACTTTTTTAGGATCCAATGACTTGACCACACCCACTTTTTAAAATATGTTACATCTACAGAACTACTGAACCGATTTTCCTGAAAATGTCAGGGAATGTACGGGCATATTTTCATGAATTTTGAAGGGGGCATATTTGAAAAAAAAACGCCTTACCTTTATGAATAAAAATCAAATGCTGTCATAACCCAACTTAGGTTTTTTGGAAAGAAAAGTTTACTACGCCCCCCGAAAACAGGTTACATATTTTATTGAATTCCAGAGGGAGCGGGGTACCTCCCCTATGTGATATTTTTAAAAAACGTTATATTTGCAAAAATTATGCATGTATCGGATTAAAAATTTACGGATTAATCTACAATCTAGGTACTTCTGTAGGGCCTATAGGCCCGACCACGCCTGTTTTTTTTAATATGTCATAACTCCAATACTTCTGAAGGGATTTCCATAAAATTTGCGACAAAAGCTCAATGTTTGCCGTTGTTATGTATATATTATGAATTTCGGAAGAGGTGGGGTACCTTCCCCATGCCTTTCTGTTAAACGCTATATATAAGCCAAATGTATGATTATATCGATTTCGGCATACATTTTGGTAGGCAATGAAGTTGTGTGCACCCTAGGTACATATTTGGAGCCAAGATACCAGACCAGGCCTACTTTTTTTAATATGTTATATCTTGAAAACTGATGACCACGCCCACTCTTTTCAAAACATTATTTTTCCAAAACTACTGAACCTAATATTCAGAAAATGTTCAGGAATGTCCCGTGGTCCAAAATGCTATATATTTGTAGACGAATTTCGGGGCCTATTATTTTATAATCGCTATATTTGCTAAACTTATGAGTGCATCGGGTTACAAATTAGTTTTCGAGACAACGGTGGTTGCGCCCCCGATCAAGAAAAAACTATATATTTACAAATTTACTTGAATGGTGAGGTTCAAAGCTAAAACATATAAGTCTCAATAAGCGGGAGAATTCAATTTAACCACTTTTTAACCTTTAAAATTAGATCGCTTTAGGATAAAGACAGGGACATGGACGATAATAAATCCTAAAATGCATAAATTGGCGAAAAAATCCGACAAAGTCCGTAAGAGAAAAGAAAGGTTACAGACAAAAAATCCCTTCTCGGTTTGACAATAGACCGAAGAAATGAGGTAGAAAATACCTATTTTTGAATTTTCAAGCATAAAGTCGATAAAAGTTGTCATTAAAACTCATTACGACGGGCCAGCAACGCGGACCGGGGTCTGCTAGTTTATATATAGATTTAAAAAAGTAGCGGAATATTTTATATGCAGGTTATTCCAAAACGAGAATACAAAAATGTTCGAAAAACCTTAGATTTGGCAGTACCTCCGTGTGGGGGCTATGCCAAAACATTGACCTATATTGACAAATTTTCGCACGATGAATTCTTAGGCATTCAGAACTATGAATCCTAATTATACCCTACACCACTATGTGGAAAGGGTATCATAAGTTTGTTTTGGAAAAAATTCATGTAACACCGCGAAATATTCTTCGGAGACCCCCAATGTGGTATTCAAATCTTCATATCTCGACGAGATAAAGCGATTTTGAGATGTGTGTCCGTCAGTCTGTCCATTATAAACTGTATTCAGACTCCAGGCCGCAATTATGGACCGATCGTCAAGAAATTTTGCATGGAGGTCGGCCTTAGACCAGAATAAACACCTATTGTTATTGGTGATGATAGTGAAATATTTAGGTAAGAGTATATGACAAAGAAGAAGCTTGTAATATGAGATGGCGATCAGATAATATTTTGAGGGTTAAATCGACCAGAACTTTTATGTGAAATTTGTGAAAATTTTTAATATACAGCATATATCTTTATTCCGGGCAAGTAAGCTACACAAGGAGGACGATCTCTTGACCTTCCATTGATGTTAATTGTGTTGATGTATGTGATCAGATAACAGAGTTACAGCCTAATACGAGGGCAGTTCGGAAACTTCTTAGCTAAGCACAAAAGCGCGGTATAAACAGAAAAAGTTAAGTGTTTTGGGAACTTCCATCTCTGTTATGAACACATGTTAAATTTTGTTTGTTTGTTTTGATAGACTAAGAAGTTTCCGAACCGCCCTCGTATATCCAGTTTTTATACCCTCCACCATAATATGGAGGGTATAATTAAATTTGTCATTCCGTTTTAACACATCGAAATATTCATCGGACACCCTATAAAGTATATATATTATTGATCAGCATAAAATTCTAAGTCGATCTATGCATGTCCCTCTGTCCGTCCGTCTGTCTGTCTGTTGAAATCAAGATACAGCTCGCAATTTTAAAGATAGAGCGTCAATCTTTGGTACAATATTTGGCTTTTTTTACTTACAGGATGGTTGGTATTGAAAATGGAATATATCGGTCCACGTTTTGATATAGCCCCCATAGAAACGGTACCTCCCGATTTTCGGTATTTTGAAGGTTTTACCTTCAGTATCACACCGAAATGGCTGAAATTTGGTACTTAGTCTACGTTGGTCGTATTAAAACTTTCCCCCGGAACTTTGTCGGTATCGGCCCATGCCTTCATATAGCCCCCATAGAACGGTACCTCCCGATTTTCGGTATTTTGAAGGTTTTACCTTCAGTATCACACCGAAATGGCTGAAATTTGGTACTTAGTCTACGTTGGTCGTATAAAACTTTCCCCCCGGAACTTTGTCGGTATCGGCCCATGCCTTCATATAGCCCCCATAGAACGGTACCTCCCGATTTTCGGTATTTTGAAGGTTTTACCTTCAGTATCACACCGAAATGGCTGAAATTTGTACTTAGTCTACGTTGGTCGTATAAAACTTTCCCCCGGAACTTTGTCGGTATCGGTCCACGCCTTCATATAGCCCCCATAGAACGGTACCTCCCGATTTTCGGTATTTTGAAGGTTTTACCTTCAGTATCACACCGAAATGGCTGAAATTTGGTACTTAGTCTACGTTGGTCGTATAAAACTTTCCCCCGGAACTTTGTCGGTATCGGCCCATGCCTTCATATAGCCCCCATAGAACGGTACCTCCCGATTTTCGGTATTTTGAACGTTGTGGCCTCAATGTTCCACCGAAATGGCTGAAATTTGGTATTTAGACTTCGTTGGGAGTACTCAAACGTCCCCTTTAAATTTGTCGGTATAGGTTCACGCCTTCATATAGCCCCCATCGAAAAGTACCTCCCGATTTTCGGTATTTTGAACGTTGTGGCCTCAATGTTCCACCGAAATGGCTGAAATTTGGTATTTAGTATTCAATGTGATATAAAACTATTCGCCAGAAGTTTGTCAGTACAGGTCCACGCTTTCATATTGCCCCATTTCTGACTAAAATTCGTCGGTATATGTCCACGTTTCGATATAGCCCCCTTAGAACAGTACCTCCCGATTTTCGTAATACTGAAGAAATCGCTAAAAATCGTTATTTAGTCTTCCAAGAGTTATAAAATATTGCAGAAGAGTATTATCAATATAGGTCAACGTATTCCTATATCCCCATAGAAACGTACTTCTTGATTTTCGGTATTTTTTTAAGTTTTAGCCACATTCTCTTACCGAAATATAGGAAATTTGGTATTTAGTCTTCTTTGTGTCTAAAAACTTTCCGTCAGAAATTTATCGGCATAGATCGACGTTTTGAAATAGCCCCAATAGAATGGTGCCTTGTTTTACTCAAATTGAAGGTTTAAGCGTCATTATAATACCGAAACGGCTGAAATTTGGTATTTAATTTTCGTTGGAAAACTTTCCATCTGAAATTTGTCGGTATAGGTTCACGTCTTCATATAGCCCCCCCATAGAAAGGTACCTTCCGCTTTTCGGCATTGTGACAGTCATGTTCTCAATATCCCAACGAAATGGGCGAAATTTGATATTTAGTGTATTTAGGATGGTTGGTATTGGGGGTACTCAAACTTCCCCTTTAAATTTGTCGGTATAGGTCCACGCCTTCATATAGCCCCCATGGAAAGGTACCTCCCGATGTTTCGTATTTTGAAAGTTGTGTCTTCAATATTCCACCAAAATGGCTGAAATTTGGTAGTTAGTTTTCAATGTGATATAAAACTGTTCGCCAGAAATATGTCTGTACAGGTCCACGCTTTCATATTGCCCCATTTCTGACTAAAATTCGTCTGTATAAGTCCACGTTTCGATATAGCCCCCATAGAACGGTACCTCCCGATTTTCGTAATACTGAAGATTGTGACGTCAATATCCAACCGAAATTGCTGAAATTCGTTATTTCGTCTTCCAAGAGTTATAAAATATTCCAGAAGAGTATTATCAGTATAGGTCCACGTCTTCCTATATCATCATAGAAGCGTACTTCCTGATTTTCGGTAGTTTATAAGTTTTAGCCACATTCTCTTACCGAAATATAGGAAATTTGGTATTTAGTCTTCTTTGAGCCTAAAAACTTTCCGTCAGAAATTTTGTCGGTATAGATCGACGTTTTGAAATAGCCCCCATAGAATGGTGCCTCACATTGTTTTACCCAAATTGCTGAAATTTAGTATTAAGTCTTCTTCATACACGAAAGGAAACTAATTATTCCATTTTACTTCAATACAACTTGTGGTGGAGGGTATAAAAAGTTCGGCCCGGCCGAACTTAACGCCGTTCTTACGCGTTTTTTTATTATTTTTACTTTTTTTTTTTGATATAGGTCTACGTCTTCATATAGGCCTCTGAAAGTGGTACCTCCCGACTTTCGGTATTGTGAAGATTCTTGCCTTAACATTCCAAAGAAATGACTGAACTTTGGTAATTAAGTCTTCGTTGGTGGTATACAATTTTCCACCTGACATTTGGCGGTATAGGTCTAGGCCTATATATTGCCTATATATCCCACCAAAATGGCTGAAATTTGGTAGAAGGGTGGTTTACAACTTTCCACCTGAAATTTGTCGGTAAAGGTCGACGTCCTTATATAGCCTCCATAGAACGGTAACTACCGATTTTCAGTATTTTGAAAGTTGTGACCTCACATAGCCCGCATAGAACCGTACCTATCGGTTTTCGATATTTTGAAAGTTGTGACTTCAATATACTACTGATATGACAGAAATTTGGTATTTATACTTCCATGGGGGTATAAAATATTGCAGAAGAGAATTATCAGAATAAGTCCATGTCTTCAAATAGCCCATAGAAGCGTACGTCCCGATTTTCAATATTTTTAAGGTTGTGCCATCAATATTCCATCGAAACGGCTGAAATTTAATATTTCGTGTCCGTTGGTGACATAAAACTTTCCACCTGAACATTTCCGGTATTGTCCATCCCAATTTTCGGTATTTTGAAAGTTTTAGCCACATTATTCAAGCGGAATAACTGAAACTTGGTACTTAGTCTTCGCTGGAGTTATGAAACTTTCCTCCAGAAATGTATCGGTGCAGGGCAATGTTTTACACAGCATCCATAGAACTGTGCTCCAGATATTCGTTAACTATCCAAATCCTAATATCCAGGGCTTGGTCTAGCCGGTATTGCCCAATTTTATGTTCGCTCAATTCGGAAAATTGTATATATTGGTCCATATTTTGGAAAGAACAAGGATGACGCCCCATATGAGTCGCTTTGAAGGGAGAATGTATTATCAGAGGAAGTGTTCAATACTTTCATAAACGTTCCTACACTTCAATACAGTTCGTGGTGGAGAAAAAAAAAGAAAAAAACTTCGGCCGGCCGGAACTTAACGACGTTCTTACTTGTTTTCTTTTTTTTTTTTTTGAACGTATTAACGACTAAAGGTCTTGGTGTATGTACTTTATGGGGTATCCGATGTGTTACAAATGGAATGACAAATTTAGTTATACCCTCAATATAAAAAATGAGATGTTGCTTCCTTTCGTTTTGTTTTCAATAAAACAAATAATTTGAAAACACAATGAATTTAGTAGGTTTTCGTTGGCTTACATTTTCGAATGGCTAGTTACATGTTACGTTTCCCTTTAATAACCCATTCTGTAAGTTACACCAATCAATCTTATATTGTTCTTCTAATAAATAAAGTGTCACACAATAGAAGAAAGTAAGTGTAATTGCATGGGATCGATCTACTTGTTTTATGGTCAACTAGCTACGCCACTATGCCACAAATTAATTTATATAATTTTGTTAAAGGAGACCTTATAACGATGTATGCGCATTATTTTTGAAGATATGGATGTTTAACAAAAAACAACATTTTGACAAACTGCTTTATTTTATTATACATAAATCCGCATAATCACTCATTAATTTACAAACAATCGTTAATAGCACATCATCACATTATGTGTTGTAAATAGTAGTTGGCATTATTTAATCCATTGTGAAGTACAACAAAACTTAAATGGCATCAAATCGGAACAATACCCTTTTCACCATTTATTATGCTTGGGCTTTCATTCAACCTTAGAACTCAATAACCGTCAGTCACTGAATACAGCCGTTCTAATTACATAATAGGAAAATAGTCATTCATTCATTCATTTATTTTGTTGTTGTTGTTGCTGTTTTAATTTTTTATTGCTTCCTTGCCTGATTGCAGATTGAACCTCGCCATTCATATCGAATGAATTTGAAAGTTCAGTTTATTCAATTCCAATTATAAAATGCCAACCGGATAGCCAATGAAAAATAAAATGTCAAAACAAAAGCATCGCATAGTGCAGCCATACAATGGAATTGTTTGGTATGAAATAAAAGGACTAAAACAAACACAAAAGGAAAAAAGCAGAAAAAACAACAAAAACAAAATAATATTTGACAATAGAAACACTTAACACTCTTAATTAATTCATTCTTTCGAATAGAGAAATGAAAATTGTATGGCGGCAATGTTGGTCTGTATTGATGACTGGTTTGTGTTAAAAAAAAAGAACAAATCGATTTATACACACACACATTGTGGATTTGTATGACATATAAAAATAAAAAACAATGAGAAAAGATTAAATCCTTTCAAAAAGATATGTATTTGTACGCAAATATGTATTTACATACATATGTATTGCTGATAAATTTACCGTTTATTTACAAATAGACAAGAGTAAATTACATAAACACAATTACCCAAACCTTTCAGCACTTGGGATAAAAATCTTAATTCTTACAAGGATCTTAATTAAAATGCTTGTAAATATTTATGTATGTATGTGAGGGAAACGACAAATTAACATGTAAAAAAGTATCAGTCGGTTTTGCCGACAGAGATATACCCTCAGCCTGTGTGAATTGAAACTTGCATCTATAAAATCGAATACCGGTTGAACAGATTTTGTGGCCTTTTTTTGAAAGTATGAACTCCCGACAAAAATGTGTTTGGTTTTAAGCGGAGGATGAACTTGAAGGAATGGTCCGGCAAACTCCATTTTGGAAGTGGATCTTATTTTGGGAGTCATTCCTTTCGATAGATATTGTGCCCACCAGCCATTTCAGTTTGTTACCGTATAACTTAGAGCTCTTGGACCACGTTGTGAGGAAACATGGACATAATATCGCTTTACACAGGACCATTAGGATTAACATAGGTAGACCTTACCAAAGGATCTTCGAACAGATCCTAAAATGCACTTAAACAAAAATGATAAACTTTTGTGAGTGAAGACCGATATGAACCATTTCTGAAGTAAAACTACTTACTTACTTACTTAGCCGAACTAAGAAAAGACCACTCTATTTGTTGCTTTGCACTCTGGAGTACCGCGCCTTTTCATCTCTTCATCCACTTGTTTGCGCCATCTATTCCTTGGCCTGCGTGCACCGCCAAGCTGTCTGTATTTATACGCCTTTTTAGCGGGTTCATCTTCGCTAATTCTTATGATATGGCCTAGCCAATGCAATCGTGTTTACGTTAAACTATATTGATGTCGTTGTATAGCAGATACAGCTCGTGGTTCATGCGACATCGATATTCACCGTCAACGCAGAATGGCCCGTACGAGTATATCTTTTGAAGAATTGTTCTCTCAAACACACCAAGCACTGCCATGTCTGCTTGCGCAAGTACCCAGGCTTCGGAGCCATACATCAGCACGGGTAGTATCAGTGTTTTGTAAAGCGTTATTTTTCTTTGACGAGATGTGGCTTTGATTTTAAACTGCTTACTTAAACTGCTTACAAAGTAGCTTATGTTGGCCAATACAATTCTTCTTTTTATTTGACAACTGATGTCGTTTGTTGTGTCGGCACCTCCGCCGAGGTAGACGAATAGACGCATTGCGCGTCGACACTATTAACTTGGTCTTCAAACCGTGTACCCCCAGACCCACTTTAGCAGATTCTCCTTCGACCTTCATAATGGTATCAGTTACTTCTTTTACTGATCGTCCCATGAAAAAACAACAACAACAGGGCGACGCCGACACCAAAATCCAACGTTAATATGTTTGCCGGCATATATTTCAAATGAGTCTGAGTTTTTTGGCATCACGCCGAACAGTGTAAAAACGGCCAAAAAGACACAAAACTTTACCCATTAAGCAAGTAACATGTGGCTATTGGTGTAGATTGTGCCACTTCTTTTGACGTTTGCCTCTCGTATAACATTTTCCAGCAGGATGTTGAAGAGATCACACGAAAGGCTGTCTCCTTGTCTGAAATCTCTTTTGGTACAAAACTCTTCCGAGAGGTTCTTTCCAATTTTAGCTGAGGACCTCGTGTCAGTTAAAGTAAAGTCATTTTACAAGGCCGGATGAGCTCTGCGGGTAAATATCTGGTCAATGGTGGACTCGCCAGGTCTAAAGCCACATTGGTGTGGTCCAATTATTTCGTTGACCATAGGCTTTAGTCGTTCGCACAATATCCCTGACACGATCTTGTAGGCAATAGGGAGTAGTAGAGAAGTAAAACTACATTTGGGCAAAATATTAGGGGATCCAAAGTTTGGACAGTTGCTCCATTCAACAGATATAGCGCGTAGCATTTTAGTGAAATTTTTTAAATTTTGGGGGAAGTTACTGGTAGTTGGGCATCGATAGTGCCCACCATCGAACTTAACCAAAGTTTGGAAAAAATATTACGAAAGCCAAATTTTGGACCGGATCTGATCCGTTCGAGAGTTATCGTGCGCTTTATTCAACCATTATATATAGTGCCATAGGGCATTTTGAAGCTTTGGAGCTATTTTCACAGGATGTGTGGACGTGCCCCTGAACAAAAAGTGATTCATACGTCATTTGTCTGATTCGAGAAAAACTCAAGTTAATGTTTGAGCCCATACAGACCAAAAGTAGTGCAAAAATCCAGTACTTTAAGAGCTCAGTTCTACTAAAGTAAATTCAAGGAATGTATCAGGAGCTTATTTTAGTCAGGTATCTGTGATAGTCTAGAAGTTAATTGTATTCCAACTTCCTTATGTGAAGTGTTATTGTGGAGGGCTTTATATGAAACATTTATATGAAAAAACAAGTAAGAAAAGTCTATAGTCGGACGGAGCCGACCATGGGATACCCTATACCACTATCCCTGGACAATCGCTCTGCACGGAACTTCTTTTCAATGATTGTGAAAATTTAATTATCAAATATCAGAGATGTAATGACCAAAACCAAAAAGTTATCTAGCATGCCAAAGACATTTTTGTAGCAGGAAAGGAAAATTTAGTTCACACAAACTAAAATGTAATGAAACCCACTTATGTAGTACTACTACTTCCGTTGTTTAACCGCTACGTTATTGTAATTTTACCAATTTCACACAAAAGTTTCAGTCCATTTAACCCGCTAAGTATTATCTGATCTTCACGTTGGTTTGTACGCTTCTTCTTCATCACAAACTCAAACTTTGTTTAAAGTTTTGCGGGTTATTATTTTGACCTACAGAGCCGCTACAAAATTGGTTAAAATTTTGTTTTTGGTCCATTTCATTCCCTGAACATTTCACGATTATCAGCAAAAACTAATCATTTCTATTATGGCCCGAACCCAACATCCTTAAAAAATTCTTTACAATCGATCGATAATTGCGGCCTTAAACTTGTTTACAATTTTTAATGGACGGACACACATCGCTAAATCGCTTTATCTCGTCGAGATATGAATTTTGGCATACCAAATAAGGGGTCTAGGACGAATATTTCGTGGTGTTACATAAACTTTTGGAGAGACAATTGTAGCATGGGATAAAAATGTGGTTCTCTACACAGAACCCATAATATATTAGCCAGTAGGCCAGTTATCTAGCAAACACTTTATTGCAATTTACATCAGAGGAATGGTCTGTAGTTTTTTTCCATATGTAGGCTACTTTGCAAAATATATGTATATGTCCTCAAGGAATTAAAATATCGACCAAAAATAAAATTTTTATATTTTTCATACAAAAGTAATGGTCCATTTCACCCGATAAAGAATATCAGATCATCATTCAAAATTGTAGGCATCTTTTTCGACCTATACTCTTACCCGGTGCAAAATTTCGTGACTATTGATGTATAATTGCGACTTCTAGCGAGTTTATTATTACACTACAAACAAATAACGGAATATATTAGGCTGTAACTCTGTTATCTGATCATGCACACCAACATAATTGGCATCAATTGAAAGGTCAAGCGTTCCACTTTCAAGTATATCTCACTTGTCCGGAATGTCACTTCCAGGAATTTAGATATAAGCTGTATATTAAAAATGTTCACAATTTTCACACAAAAGTTTTGGTCCGTTTAACCCTCTAAATATTATCCGATCGCCATTTCAAATTGCAGGCTTCTCCTTTGTGATATACTCTTACCTTATTTAAAATTACGCGTTGATCGGACTATTATTGAGACCTACAGAGCCGCTAGAAAATTGGATAAATATTATATTTTTGGTCCATTTCACCCACTAAATATTTCACGATCATCACCAGTAAGAATAGGGATCTATTCTGATTTCACCTCCATACAAAATTTCGTGCCGATCGGTCCATAATTGCGGTCTGGAGCGTGTTTACAATTTATAATGGACAGACGGACGGACGGACACACATCTCAAAATCGCTTTATCTCGTCGAGATATGAAGATTGGTATACCACATTGGGGGTCTCCGACGAATATTTCGCGGTGTTACATGAATTTTTACCAAAACAAACTTATAATACCCTTTTCCACATTGTGGTATAGGGTATAATAAATACATTAGGTCTCCTTAGCATTTATTTAAAGCAGGGCTAGGCGATGGGAGCCCCTTTTGTAGAAAGAGAATGTTTGTTTCTCAAATTAGAATTTTCAAAATATAAACTCAAAAATCAAACCCAACATACCAGTACTGTAGAATTTGCTTAAACACATTTCTTTGTAATTTATATAACTACGAAGAATTTGTATATTAGGTAACTTGAAAAAATGTTTATATTTTGAAGCAAACACAATTACAAAATATGTATGTATTGTTTGCCGAGGGCTGATTTAATGTTATCACTTTATCACTATTTATGCTTATTTTGAAATATATACACATATGTTTATTTTGAATATATTATATAGTTAATAGGACTGATCTTTTGCATTGCTAATCTATACTAATAAAAGAGTAAAGTGATTGACTCACTCACTGACTGACTGATACACCAACGCCCAGACTAAATGGCTGAAGCTAGAATATTGAAATTTTGAATGTGGATTACTTTTGCTCCGAAGGGGTCAGATAAGGCTGGGTTTTTAGAAATTCCGACTAGAAGGTTACGGAAAGTACTAAAAGGTACTACATATTGTACTCTTTGTATTAGGCAAACCGGTAGAGCTAGAATTAAATTTGGAATGAGGCTCACTGATGGAGAGTTAGAAAGATGATGAGAAATTGTATATATTGAACGGAAATAGCTAGAATCTTGAAATTTTGTATGGGAATCGAGGCCGGGAAGTGGCGTGGATATAAGGAAATGGGTTGGGAAAGTTTTATATATGTACTAAATGGTACTAAATTTCGTACAATTTGCATTTGGACGAACTGATAGAGCTGGAAAATTTAAATTTAGAATTTAGATTGCTGTTGGAGTGTAGGATAGATGTAGTGGTTGGAGGTAGTAGTGGAAATTCGTACTTATGTGAATGAAAAGTACTAAATGGTACTAAATTTAGTACAAACCTAAAATGGAACAAGTATTGCTGTTGGAGTGTAGGATAGATGTAGTTGTAGTTTTTGGAGGTAGTTTTGGGAATTCGTACTTATGTATACGAAAAGTACTGAGATTGGTGCAAATTTGATTTGGATCAACGGATAACGCTGGAATCTTGTAATATAACTATAATTACTCTACAGTACTTCGTATTAGGCGAACCGGTGGAGCTAGAATTTTGAAATTCGGTAGTGTGTAGGATAGATGTACCGAAGGGTTTTCAGAAATTCGAACTATAAATGTGCGAAAAGTACTAAAATGTAGTAAATTTCGTACCATTCGGTATTATATGAACGGATAGAGCTAAAAACTTGAAATTAATATATATAAGGAGGTGTAAGGTATAAGGAGGTGGTTATGGTGGTTTGTGTATAAAAAGTACAAAATGGTACTAAATTAGGTACAAATTGGAATCGGGTTAGCGGATAGAGCTGGAATGGTAAAGTTTAAAATTAGGATTACTGTTGGATTGTATGTTTGAGATATGAAAGTAGTTTCGGAAATTCGTAATTATGGGTACGAAATGTACTAAACGGTACTAACTTTGGTACAATTTGTTTGAACAGATAATGCTGGAATCCTTAAAATTGAAATTAAGATAGTGTAGGATTGAAACATTGAGGTAGTTTTGAAAATTCACACCTATGAGTACCAAAATTATTAAATGGTACTAAATTCGGTAAAATTTGGATTTGGAGGTACGGATAGAACTGGAATCCTGAAATTTGGAATTAAGATTACTATTGGAGTGTAGAATTGGGATATAAAGGTAGTTTTGGAAATTCGTACTTATGTGTACTAAATGGTACTAACTTTGGTACAATTTGAATTTGGGTGAATGGATAGAGCTGGCCATTTTGGAAAGTCGTACTTATGTGTAATGGTACTATATTTTGTATTGGTTGTAGGGAAAGTTTTTGCAATATGTACTATATTATTATGAAAGGTACTAAATGGTACCATATTTTGTATTGGTTGCAGGGAAAGTTTTTGAAATATGTACTATATTATTACGAAAGGTACTAAATGGTATACCCAATACAACGCTAGTGTGTGGGGCTGAGATATGGAGGTGGTTATGAAAATGTATACCATAAAGGTACAAAAGTAATAAATTGTAAAACATTTTGTATTGTGTCTTTCTGGATTTCTGAAATTGTGTAAATGCATACTAAATGCATACTAAATTGTACTACATTTTGGAGTAATTTTGGTATTGGAACTGGAATCCTAAAATGTTACATTATGGTCACAGGTGATGTGAGTAGAAAATTGAAACAATTAGCGTACCAAATGTACTGGAATGGAATATATCTAGAATTCTGAAATTTGGTAACATGGTAACTATTGGTGAGAGATGTTGAGGTCGTTTTGGAACTATCAGTACTATAAACGTACGGAAAGTAATAAATGGTACTAAATTTGGTACAACTTGGATGAAAGCATAAAGCTGGAATTCTGATATTAGGATCACTGCTGGTGCGTAGGGTTAAGATAAAGGGTTGATTTTGAAATAGGTACTATGAATTTGCAAATTTGGGATTCTGAAATTTGGAATGAATGTCATTATACCCTACACCACTATGTGGGAAGGGTATTATAAGTTTGTTTTGGTAAAAAATCATGTAACACCGCGAAATATTCGTCGGAGACCTCCAATGTGGTATACCAATCTTCATATCTCGACGATATAAAGCGATTTTGAGATGTGTGTCCGTCCGACTGTCCATTATAAATTGTAATCAAACTCCAGGCCGCAATTATGAACCGCTCGTCACGAGGTCGGTTTCAGACCAGAATTGATCCCTTTTTTGTTGGAGATGATCGTGAAATATTTAGCGGGTGAAATGGACCAAAAACATAATTTTTATCCAATTTTGTAGCGGCTCTGTAGGTCGCAATAATAGTCCGATCAACACGAAATTTTAAATATGGTAAAAGTATATGACAGAGAAGTAGCTTGCTATTTGAGATGCCGATCAGATAATATTTGGAGGGTTAAATGGACCAGAACTTTTGTGTGAAAATTGTGAACAATTTTAATATACAGATTATATCTTTGTTCCCGTAAGACACATTCTTCCCTCGTGAGTTAAATTTCGAAGACGATCTCTTGACCTTTGTACTTATGTCGATTACGTTGATGTACGTGATCAGATAACAGAGCTACAGCCTAATATATCCAGTTTTTTGTTTGTAGTGTAGTAATTAACACTCTAGATGTCGCAATTATAACTCAATAGTCGCGAAATTTTGCACGAGGTAAGAGTTAAGGTAAAAGAAAATGCCTATAATTTTGCATGATGATCTGATATTATTACTTTTGTATGAAAAATATAAAAATTTTAGTTTTGGTCCATATTTTAATTCCTGGAGGGCATATACCGGCATAGTAGCCTGATACAAATTGCAATAATGTGTCTGCTGGATTACGGGCCTACTGCATAATATATAATGGGCTTTGTGTAGAGAACAAAAATTTCCTTCCATGCTACAAATTGTCTCTATCATGACAGAGAAATTTTCAGTTCAGTTGTCAAATTGGATTTTTTATACAAATATTGCAGCCACTTATTTTATACCTCGGGATTTAGGGTAAAGGGGGTACAAACAAAATACGAGCAAAGATGTGTCTCATCGAAATATTCGTTTATGTTTGGACGAAATTCGTTTCAGAAAATTTGGAGTCTATTTAGCCCTGTCCGTTCAACTGTCTCTCTCAATGTCTAACTAGCTGGTGCGCACGATAACTCTTGAACGGATCTACCGATTAGAACCAAATTTTATGCTTCGCAATATTTTGGCCAAGCTTTGTTAAAGTTCGAATGTAGGTTATTTCGGTCCACACCTCCTCACATAAAACGTTTTAAAATTTAATTAAAATTCATATAGCCACATCTAGGACATTCACACGTACTTAGAAAAATGCTAATAATGGGACCATCCCTCACCACTGCTCATCGTACTTAAAATGTATTTGGCAAAGAAGTCACATTTGCCATCCGACAAAACACAGGTCAACGTCTAAAGTGGCAAATCAGGACAATATAGACGGTATAGAATATTTGTGTACGGGTGTGTGTGTGTGTGTATTTCCTTGTGTCTGCAATGATTTTTCTAATTTGCACATTTGTGTTTTTTACATTACACCACGACCTATGCCAAGGTAGGTAATATCCTACGATATTTGTAAGAGCACTTTTATTCCGAAGAACAATTTTTACGTGGAGTTTATTTGCTTGCAGACAACGAGGAAACACATTCAACATTACGTTATGACCCCTGGATAATGTAAGCTATTATAAACATAAAACAAATGTGAATATTTTTCACACAATCTGCAGATAATATCTGAAAAAGCTTCGAGTATAATGATGAATGGCAAAATGTGTGGCATTGTACAATAAGCGAATAGCTAGTCAACGAACTGGCAGCGTATCAGATAAAACCACACTTATGTTTAACTCTGAAATTGGGCAAAAGAAAGCAATCGGGGCAAATCAAAGGACTAGGATAAAAATGTCAACCAAAAATGCCTAATGTCATTCCCTTAAACAGAATTAAATAAATATTTATTGAAGTTTTCCCTTGGCAGCCATTAGATTCTTTCTTAAGAAGATGTGTATATGCGCTTAGAAAAAAGCATGTTTCACCGCACAAGCTTTGTACATAACTAAGCCAACAAAGCTACTGCACAACCAGGCACCAGTTCGATGTCATAATCGCTACCATGTGTTTGTGAGCGAATCAAATCTAAACAACACAAAACCGAACAAGGACATCAAACGAAAATACAAGGAAACCAGCAACAGTTCTCGTAATAATGAACAATGTGAACTCACAAAACATCATTATTAGCTTAGCGAGAGACACATATTTCGACAAAGTTACCACCCACACCAGTCATTTTAATATTTTGGCAGTCTGTAAAATTCTCACTTTTGATTTTCTCTCTTTTCTCATGTGAGATTTAACGAAAGACACTGTTGCATATCCTTGGTAGCTATGAGAAAAAAAGTGCAAGTCTCGCTCCCTGTTATACGCAGAGACAGAGAGAAATATCTCTCCGAAAAAATTTCTCAATTCTTTTATTCCGTTTCATTCCATAAGCGCAAAGAGAAAATTCAATTTCCATTACAGCTTGTAAATTTCTCTTGAAAATTTTCAAGGGAACTTAAAAAATTAAATTTCAAGTATTGTCCTTATTTAGTGAGTTAAAAAATAAATTAAAAAAGTTATTATTTATATGCCAACAATATTCCAAAACAATTTCTGAATCTTTATTTATGTTGTATCAACGAAAATCGTAAGAGAATCCCCATACATTAGCTGGTATGAAAGCTCAATGGTATCTGCGGAGTTCACTCTGCTCTTAAAATATTTAGTACTGTGATGTTCTAAAAACAAATATATTTTTTTTAGTTTTCTTTCTTAAATGTTTACATACCCTTTGACACACTTTTTGCTTTATTATTTCACCCACATCTTCGTAGTTCTTTGCACTGTAGGAAACCAGCACACACACAAACGTTTTATTAAATTTATTTTATAGTCATTTATTTTTTACACATTTCCTATTTGGGGACATTTCGCGTAAAATATACCAATTTATAATTTCCTTTCAAATTCTCTGTTGATTTAAATCACGCTATATTCCGCCTTTTGGGAAAGCAAAGCAAAGAACTAACTGAGGCCTCCACAGTTTGCGGAAGATGCAATATAAGGAGAATAAGTCGGCTTACTTTAAAGTCAAGTACCATCACTATCAAAAAAAAAATAATCAATTACATAATTTCAAAGGATATAGTCGAGACGAAGACGACTATGTAATACCCTACACTACTACCCAGTGCATAAGCTTTTCACGGTTCAACATTTTTTAGGTATATACTTAAGTTATTCGCCATCCAGGCTTATTTTATATTTTACCACAGTCGACAACTTACTTGGCACTGATTTAAAGCACTGTTGGTGTTCACAATTAGCAGGTTACACTGAAAGAAAATTGCTTCGTTGTATCAATGAACGGGTTTCATTGATTATATTTCATTGATGCTATGAAATGTTCCATTATAATAATGAAACGTTTCTTTCATGCTATGACACATTACGTTATTTCAAATTTCATGATTTTTGATTTCATCGTATAAACGAAACGTATTTCATTGATGTAATGAAACTTTTAATTTCTATAAATTTAACAAAAATATAAAAGTATTGAAATCAAACTAAATGATATGTGTTAAAAAAATAGTATGCACATTTTTTTTTAATTGCCAAATATTTTGATGTATTCGATGTTTTTGGTGTGCTCCAAAAATTAATGAAACAGTTTCATTAAATAAATGAAACAGCTTCATTAAGTAAATAAAACAGTTTCTTTAGATTAATGAAAGAGTTTTATTAAATAAATTAAACATTTTTAAATGTCTATACTACCTTATCTAATATTATCTTAGGTATATTATCACACTTTTTGCTTTTTGTATTCTTTGTAAATCTTTTAATTTATAACATTTGTCTTCTAATTATTTTGTCTTTAATAAATAAATGTTTCAAAAAGAAAACATTTAAATACTGGCTACATACATATGTACGTATGGAACCAACCAGCAAACCAAAAAGGAAGAAAAATCCGAGTTAGGAACGAATTCTGTCCGAAAGTCGGAAGAAACATCCGAGTTTGGATGCGAGTTCGGTCCGAACTCTGACTGAAAGTCATACGGAGTGGTTGACGTGTTCTCTGACCGAAAGTCGGAAGTTTCTGCAGACTTTCGTTCTGAATTCGGGCCGAATTCTGACGAACTATCGTATTAATTTCTGATTTATCAACCGACGTTCGGACAGATATCGGTCCGAATTCGGAAGAAAAATCTTATGAAATTCGGATGTTTTGGACGATTTTCGGGCCGAATTCAGTCCAAAGCCTGAATAACTATCGCATGAATTTCTGATTTATTTACCAGCTTTCGAACAGAATTGGTCTTTATTTTTTTAAAGTGTTAAATGTAAACCGTTCATTAATGAAAAATTAAATTACATTTAATATCATCTTAAGCCTGTTTATGTTATAGAGTTTTGCCGGGTTAACCTTCTTTATGAGGACTTATTTGACGAATACCTAACGGAATTGACATTTGAAACCCAGTGGGTTTGCTAAATCCGTACAAATAAGTAGAAAAAAACCAACAGTGGGGAACAACAAGTTCATCAACAGGATCTGTGAAATATCTAAAACAATTTTTATTAATATACTAGCTGAACCCGGTGCGCATTGCTACCCCGACTTAGATAAAATATAATGGAATGCTTTTTTAATATTTTAGCGTATAAATATAGGAGATATGATGGTGTTTTCTACCCATTCAGGGCTGTTTTGGAGCTACTATGTTATTTTTGTATGTTTCAGGAGGTAACACTCCTCCTAAGGCCTTTTCGACTATAAGTATTCCTACGGTAGTTATATACTCTTACGGTATTAATTTCCCTTTATTTGTACAGATTGGATTTGGAGTGAATAAAATTAAGAATAGAACCAGGTTTGAGGATAGTTGTAATTTATTTTATAAATGGGACTTATTATTTCCAGGTCATATACATATTAACATATTGTGATATCTTAATTTAATCTTAGGATAACTCCCACTCGTATTCATAATTTTTACTCAAATAATGATTTAGTTATATCATATTAAAACATTATTCTTAAGAAGTCTCTCAAAGATATAATATTTAACGCTGTAGCCTTGGTCAATTCCTTCTCAACCATAAGTACTTGTGTATATAATGATGACTTCTAAGTATGTTCAAAATTTCATTGAAATTGGATATACGTAACAAACACATTATATTCCGATCTGAACAGATCACGATATCATTTTGCACATTTATTTTTACACCAAATCCAAATTGCAATGAAATTGAACATACATAGCGTGTTTGGTGCACAAAATGCAGGAAATCGGCCGAAAATATATACGGGAGCTATATTCAAATCTGTCCGATTTCAATATAATTTGTCACATTTGTTTCTAGACCAAATTCCGTCACACATACCAAATTTCATTGAAATTGGACATAAATAGCGTGTTTGGTACATCATATACAGGAAATCGACCGAACATATATATGGGAGCTATATCCAAATCTGAACCGATTTCGATATAATTTGGCACATTTATGTGTAGATCAAATTCCGTCAGACATTCCAAATTTCAGCAAAATTGGACATACATACAGTGTTTGGTGGATAAATGACAGAAAATCGGCCGAAAATATATATAGGGGCAATATCCAAATATGAACCGATTTCGATATAATTTGGCACATTTGTTTCTAGACCAAATTCCGTTACACATTCCAAATTTCAGCGAAATTGGAAATATATAGGGTGTTTGGTGCATCAAATGCGGAAAATCGGCCGAAAATATATATGGGAGCTACATCCAAATCTGAACCGATTTCAATATAATTTGGCACATTTATATATTTCTAAGCCAATATCCATCACACATTCTAAATTTCTGCGAAATTGGACCTATATAGCGTGTTTGGTGCATAAAATAAGTAAATCGCCGAAAATATATGTATATGGGAGCTATATCCAAATCTGAACCGATTTTGATCAAATTTGGCACATTTATTGCTAGAACAAATTCCTTTAGACATTCTAAATTTCAGCGAAATTGGACATATATAGCGTGTTTGGTACATAAAATAAGGAAGTCGGCCGAAAATATATGTGTATGGGATCTATATCCAAATCTGAACCGATTTTGATATAAATTGGCACGTTTATTTCCAGACCAAATTCCGTCACACATTCCAAATTTCATTGAAATTGGACATAAATAGCATGTTTGGTACAAAAAAGAAGGAAATCGGCCGATAATATATGTATGTGGGAGCTATATCCAAATCTGAACCGATTTGTAAATAGTTTGGCAAATTTATTTCTACATCAAATTTCGTCACACATACAAAATTTGGAGATTGTATCTGTAATAGTTCTAAAGATATTTGCATACAAAATCTAAATTTTTTGGAGGTACCTCCGGTTTTGATGCTATATCTCCAGATCAACGCGAAATTTCAAAAATTATATAGCCTATTTTCATTCCAGGCCATGTAGCAATGTACCCCAAACATTTCACAAAGATATGTTCAGCGGTTTTCGAGCCTATAAGGCACAAACAAACAAACAAACAAACAAACAAACAAACAAACATACAAACAAATTTCAATTTTATATATATAGATGAAAATCAAGTAGGCAAAGGCTATAGTCGGACAAATTATAATTGTTCCACAAACACCCCAGAAGGGACAGGGAGTTCATGTTACACGATTCATGTTATATCAATGATATGGGGCCAACAGTTTATCGCCGAGTCCGAAAGGCGTGTCTTAAGACAACACCTGTAGAGAAGTTTTAGATTACTGAAATACTCAGAAAAGGTCGCTAACTTTACTGAAGGGTATTTTGCCATCGTTGGAAAGTTGATGTTGGCTGGCCGGGATTCGAACCACCGACCTTCAGCGTGCAAGGCGGGTGTGCATACAATTGTACCACGGTGGCACCAAAAAGTAATTTTACCATGGAAATATGAGGAAGTTGAAATATAGCTCCACTCTATGGCATTATATTAGAAACGAAGATACTTTATGATTTTTTTATACCCTCCACCATAGTATGGAGGGTATATTAAGTTTGTTTTTCCGTTTGTAACGCATTGAAATAACCATTTGCGACCCTATAAAGTATATATATTCTTGATCAGGGTAAAATTCTGAGTCGATCTGTGCACGTCCGTCCGTCCGTCCGTCTGTGGAAATCACTCTAGCATCCACAAAAATGGAGATAGAACGCTGAAAATGCGTCTTTTGTTTGCAGGCAGGTCAAGTTCGATGATGGGCTATATCGGTCCACGTTTTGGTATAGCCCCCATATAACGGTACCCCCTGATTTACGGTATTTTACCGTTTTTAGCTACATTTTCAGACCGATTTAGCTATAATTTGACATTTAGGGTTCTTAAGCGCCAATAAACTTATATAACAAAAGTTGTGGACATAGGTCCACGTTTTGGTATAGCCCCCATATAACGGTACCCCCGATTTACGGTATTTTGACGTTTTAGCTACATTTTAAGACCGATGTAGCTATAATTTGACTTTTTGAGTTCTTAAGTGTCAATAAACTTTTATAACAAAAGTTGTGGACATAGGTCCACGTTTTGGTATAGCCCCAATATAACGGTACGGTTTTTAGCTACATTCTCAGACCGATTTAGCTATAAATTGACATTTAGGGTTCTTAAGTGTCAATAAACTTATATAACAAAAGTTGTGGGCATAGGTCTATGGGTTGGTATAGCCCCCATATAACGGTACCCCACGATTTACGGTATTTTGCAGTTTTTAGCTACATTTTCAGACCGATTTAGCTATTATTTGACATTTAGGGTTGTTATGTGTCAATAAACTTATAAAACAAAAGTTGTGGACATAGGTCCACGTTTTGGTATAGCCCCCATATAACGGTACCCCCGATTTACGGTATTTTGACGTTTTTAGCTACATTCTCAGACCGATTTAGCTATAAATTGACATTTAGGGTTCTTAAGTGTCAATAAACTTATATAACAAAACAAGTGGACGTAGATCAATGTTTTCGAATAGCACCCATATAACGTTAGCGCCCGATTTCAGGTATTTTGACGATTTAAGTCGCATTTCTAGACCGAATTAGCTATAATTTTATATTTAGGGTTCTTAGTGACCAAAAACTTATATTCGAAATAATTATGAACGTAGGTCCATGTTTTGGTATAGCCCCATATAACGGTACCTCCTAATTTTCGGTATTTTGAGATTTTTACCTACAAATTTTAACCGAATTTGCTGTAATTTGAACATTTGACATTTGAAGTTCTTAGTGGTCACCACACCTCTCCACCAAAATTGTCTGATATTTTGCGAAAATGCGTCTTTTGTTTGCAGGCAGGTCAAGTTCGATGACGGGCTATATCGGTCCACGTTTTGGTATAGCCCCCATATAACGATACCCCCGATTTACGGTATTTTGACGTTTTTAGCTAAATTTTCAGACCGATGTAGCTATAATTTGACATTTAGGGTTCTTAAATGTCAATAAACTTATATAACAAAACTTGTGGACATAGGTCCACGTTTTGGTATAGCCCCCATATAACGGCGCCCCTGATTTACGGTATTTTGACGTTTTTAGCTACATTTTCAGGTCGATTAAGCCATAATTTGACATTTAGGGTTCTTAAGTGTAAATAAACTTATATAACAAAAGTTGTGGACATAGGTCCACGTTTTGGTATAGCCCCCATATAACGGTACACCGATTTATGGCACTTAGACGTTTTTAGTTAAATTTTCAGACCGATTTTGCTATAAATTGACATTTAGGGTTCTTAAATGTCAATAAACTTATATAACTAGTGGACATAGGTCCATGTTTTGGAATAGCCCCCATATAACGTTACCGCCCGATTTCTGGTATTTTGACGTTTAAATTCACATTTCTAGACTGAATTAGCTATAATTTGATATTTAGGGTTCTTAGTGACCAAAAACTTATATTCGGAATAATTCTGAACGTAGGTCCATGTTTTGGTATAGCCCCATATAACGGTACCTCGGTATAACGGATTACGGTATCCCTATATAACGGATTTTCAGTATTTTGAGAATTTTACCTACAAGTTTTAACCGAATTATCTGTAATTTGAACATTTGACATTTGAAATTCTAAATTCTAATTCTCCACCAAAAATTGTCAAGAAAGGTCGAGAATTTTTTTTAATGATTTTAGCTACAATATTAAACCGAACTAGCAGTAATTTGACATTTGAAGTTCTTAGTGGTCACAACACCTATCCATAAAAAATTGTCAACATAGGTCCATGTTCGGATATAGCTCCCATATAACGATACCTCCCAATTTTCAGTAATTGGCAATTTTAGCTACAATTTTTAACCGAACTAACTGTAATTTGACATTTGAAGGTTGTAGTGGTCACCACACATCTGCATCAACAATTTTCAACATAGCCCCAATATAACGATACTTCCCGATTTTCGGTACTTTGAGGATTTTACTTAAAATGTTTAACCACGTAGGTACATGTTTTGGTATAGCCCCAAAACAAACCTCCCGATTTTCCGTACCTTAGCTTTATTTTTTGCACGAACTTTCTGTAATTTGAAATTTAAAAGCCAACAAAAATTCTGCAACAAAAATTTTTCATTTAAGTTCATATTTTCGTATAGCCCACATACCTCCGAACTAGCTGTTAATGACATTTGAAGTTCCCACGTTATGTACCGATTTTCGGTATTTTGAGGATTCTAGCTACAATTTTTAACCGAATTAGGAGTTATTTGACATTAAAGGCTCCCATCAAAAACTGTCAACATAGGTCCATGTTTTATTATAACCCCTATATAACGGTACCTCCCAATTTCTCGTCCACCAAAAATTGTCAACATACATAGTTAGATATAGGCACCATAAAAAGGGCCTCCCGAATGAAGCATTTTATGTACATTATCTGACATTTTAACGTACCCACTTAAAGATGGGGACAGGAATGAAAACTAATTATTCCATTTTAGTTCAGAATATTTTATGGTGTAGGGTATGAAAAGTTCGGTCCGCCCGAACTTAACGCTTTTTTACTTGTTTTTTTGGTATTGATCATATTAAATGTATAAGACGTCTATTCTTTAAAAATCAGAATATGTGCAATGGTATAACATTTTCAACGGTGGCAAAATACCTTTCAGTAATGATGGCGACATTTCCTGAGTATCTCAGTCATGAGAAACTTCTCTACAAGTAGTGTCTTAGGATACGCCGCACAGTGTTGCCGCGTGGACAAAAATCAAAAAATGCCATGTTAACTTTTGCATATGTTTATATTTTTTTCTTACAGTAAACACATCCCATACAACGAATCTGAAAGAATTTTGTCGATGTGTACATCCATAATGAAGTTATAGCTCTTTAAATATGAAAAATATTTCCCATTTAAAATAATATTTTCTGAAAAGTTTTTTGATAATATTAAAAGTTTTGGATGGGGATTTGATGGGTGGGCTATAAATATAAAATTTTAGTACAATAAGTTGACATCAACTGCAAATGGGCAAAGTACCGTTACCAAGAATTAAAAATTTAAATTTTATAACAAAATATAAATTCTAATATTTCGTAGAGTATATCTTTTGATTGCCACCTATTGCCACCTTGGCTCTTGATCTCCGTTAATTGGACATCTCTTCCGAAGCGAAATGTGTAAAAACATTCTGCCCATCCCTGCAACCTTCTGAGATATATCGGTTCAGATTTTATATAGCCCCCATATATATCTTTCCCGATTTTGCTATTACTCGGTCAATTTTGATCGAATAGCCTTCAAATTTAATATGTGTTATTTTCTTAGGACCCTGAATAGCTACACCGATTTTCACAAAAATCGGTTCAGATTTGGATATACCCCCCATTTATATCTTTCCCCGATTTTGCTATAACTCTGTCAATTTGAGTCGAAAAGCCTTCAAATTTTATATGGGTTATTTTCTTAGGCCTCTGAATAGTTACACCTATTTTCGTAAAAATCGGTTCAGATTTGGATATAGCCCCCCACATATATCTTCCCCAGATTTTGCTAAATTTCGCTAAATTTTTGATGAATAGCCTTCAAATTTGACATGGGAGGTTCCTCAGGCCCCTGTTTTACCGTTGACCTAGGTTGATGAATGTTTGCACAAGTACTTACTCGTATGAGGGTACAGGAATGAAAAATATCAAATTTGGTCCATATCGGTTCAGGTTTGAATATGGTTTCCATATGTAATTTCGCCCGATGTCACTCAATTACGGATAATTACGTTGTATTTTCCTAATTTAATCAATATCTCACATACATTGCGTGTGTAGTGCATCGAATACGGCCGAAAATATATATGAGAGCTTTATCCAAATCTTAACCGATTTTTATTCAAAATCTGTGAAACTGAAAAAGGGCTAAAGAAAACATCCCATGTTAACTTTGAAGGCTATTTTCCAAAAATTTATGGATTTATAGCAAAATCGGTGAAAGATATATGGAGCCTATATCCAAATCTGTACCGGTTTTACCAAAATCAAATCAAAATCAGTAAAACTGAACAGTGGTCTGAGGAAACATCCCATGTTAAATTTGAAGGCTATTCATCAAAAATTGAGCGATTTATAGCAAAATCGGGGAAAGATATATATGGGAGCTATATCCAAAACTGAACTGATTTTTATGAAAATTGGTAGAGCTACCCAGGGACCTAAGAAAATATTACAAAGGGGAAAGATATATATGGGGGCTATATCCAAATCTGAACCGATATGGACCAAAGTTGAAATTTTTCATTCCTATGCCCTTATAAGTACTTGTGCAAAAATTCATCAACCTAGGTCAACTCCTTCTATTTTTGTCCACTTTTGTATGGAAGCGGCAACACTGTGCGCCGTTCGGACTTGGCGATAAACAGTAGGTCCCATATCAGTAGACAGCGGAATCCTATGTAAATGCATATATGGTTAGGAATGTCGTTGAGGCATATTTGCATAAAATGAACAAAACCATATGCAAGGATTAGTGGCTTAAATATCCCACCGAATTGACTGAAATTTTGTATTAAGTCTTCGTTGAGGATAAAACTTTCGACCTGAAATTTATCGGTATAGGTCCACGTCTTCATATAGCTCCAATAGAACAGTACCTCCAGATATCCGGTATTTTGAAGGTTGTGGCCTCAATATCCTACTGAAATGGCTGACATTTTGTATTAAGTCTTCTTTGAGGGTATAAAACTTTCCATCTGAAATTTGTCTGTATAGGTCCGCGTCTACATATGTATATCTCCCATAGAATGGTACCTCTCGACTTTCGACATTTTGAAGGTTGTGGCATCAATATCCCACTCAAATGGCTGAAATGTTGTATTAAGTCTTCGTTGGGGTATAAAACTTTCGGCTTGAAATTTGTGGGTATAGGTCCACGTCCCGTAGAACAGTACCTACTAATTTTCTGTATTTTGAAGGTTATGGTTTCTATATCCCTCCGAAATGGCTGAAATTTGGTATTAAGCTTCGTTGGGGATACTAAACTTTCCACCTGAAATTTATCGGTTTTGGTCTAGGCCTTCAGATAGCTCCCTATTTTCGAAATTTTGAAAGTTGTCTGAAGAGAATTTTAAACAGAAAAAATTTACACATAAACTTTTTAGAAGATATGCAAAATAAATAAATTTTGCATATGCATAATTTATATATTTTGCATATGCGATATATTTCGATTGGAATTTAATCAGAAGCCAAAAATATGTCCAGTCCCAAAATTTGACAAGAATAGGGGTTGCATAAAATTCCGTGTCTACATATCATTGAGCTAATATTATTATATTAATCGGGGTGCATCTATCTTCTTCTATATATATAAAATTGAAATTTGTTTGTCTGTTTGTTTGTTTGTGCCTTATAGACTTGAAAACCGCTGAACAGATCTTACTGAAATGTTTAGGGTACATTGATACATGGCCTGAAATGAAAATAGGCTATATCATTTTGTTAAATTTCGCGTTGATCTGGAGATTTAGCATCAAAACCGGAGGTACCTCCAAAAAATTTAGATTTTGTATGCAAATATCTTTAGAACTGTCTCCAAATTTTGTAAGTGTGACTGAATTTGATGTAGAAATAAATTTATCAAATTACATTCAAATCGGTTCAGATTTGGATATAGCTCCCACATACATATATTTTCGGCCGATTTCCTTATTTTATGTACCAAACATGCGATTTATGTCCAATTTCAATGAAATTTGGAATGTGTGACGGAACCCGGTCTGGAAATAAACCTGCCAAATTATATCAAAATCGGATCAGATTTGGATATAGTTCCCATACACATATATTTTCGGCCGACTTCCTTATTTTATGTACCAAACTCGCTATATATGTTCAATTTCGCTGAAATTTTGAATGTCTGGCGGAATTTGTTCTAGAAATAAATGTGCCAAATTATATCGAGATTGGTTCAGATTTGGATATAGCTCCCATATACATATATTTTCGGCCGATTTCTTTTTTTTATGCACCAAAGAAGCTATATATGTCCAATTTCGCTGAAATTAAAAATGTGTGATGGATATTGGCCTAGAAATAAATTTGTCAATTTTTATCGAAATCGGTTCAAATCTGGATATAGCTCCTATATATATTTTCTGCCGATTTCATGTATTTGAGGCACCAAACACGCTATTTATATCCAATTTCAATAAAATTTGGAACGTGTGACTGAACTTGGTCTAGAAATACATGTGCTAAATTATATCGAAATCGGTTCAGATTTGGATGTAGCGCCCATATATATTTTCTGCCGATTTTCTGCATTTAATGCACCAAACACGCTATATATGTCCAAGTTCGTTGAAATTTGGAATGTGTTACAAAACTTGGTCTAGAAATAAATGTGCCAAATTATATCGAAATCGGTTCAGATTTGGATATAGCTCCCATCTATATTTTCGACCGATTTTCCGCATTTGATGCACCAAACACGCTATATATGTCCAATTTTGCTGAAATTTGGAATGTGTGAAAAATTTTAGTGTAGACATAAATGTGCCAAATTATATCGAAATCGGTTCAGATTTGGATATAGCTCCCATATATATTTTCGGCCGATATCCTGTATTTGATGCACCAAACACGCTATATATGTCCAATTTTGCTGAATTTTGGAGTGTGTGATGGAATGTGGTCTAGAACTAAATGTGCCAAATTACATCGAAATCGGTTCAGATTTGGATATAGCTCCCATCTATATTTTCGGCCGATTTTCCGCATTTCATGCACCAAACACGCTATATATGTCCAATTTCGCTCAAATTTGGAATGTGTAACGGAGTTTGGTCTAGAAACAAATGTGCCAAATTATATCGAAATCGGTTCATATTTGGATATTGCCCCCATATATATTTTCGGCCGATTTCCTGTAATTTATGCACCAAACACTGTATGTATGTCCAATTTCGCTGAAATTTGGAATGTCTGACGGAATTGTGTCTAGACATAAATGTGCAAAATTATATCGAAATCGGTTATAATTTGGATATAGCACCCTTATATATTTATGTCCAATTTCAATGTTGGAATGTGTGACGGAATTTTGTCTAGAAATGAATGAAATATCGAAATCGGTTCATATTTGGATATTGTCCCTATATATATATATATATATATATATATATATATATATATATATATATGGGGAATTCCAAGTGAAATCGGACAGTTCGGAGAAAAGTAATTTTTGATTTCAATTGTTTTTGGTTCAATTTATGCTCCTAGCCAACAGAACATTTTAGTATATTTTAAAATTATTTTTTGACCAACGGTACAGAGATATCGCCTATTGAAATTATCGAATTTTTAAAGAACTATGTTCAAATAAATACTCATAACTTCTTTAATATTGGTCCAAATGGGACCATCTTTTTTTTGATTTGTTTGTTTTTTTATCAGCTATCGAAAGAAATATTTAAAATAAGAGTGCACAGTGGGCTTCAATGTAATTTTCGGGATTTAATATTTAAAATCAATTTTTAAACATGATTGCACCCTTCGATTTTTTCAAAAAAAATTTATGTTAAACTACGTTCAATTACAAAAATGTTAAGCCCTATTTGGTAATGGGATTCGGACAATTACTATTTTTTCTGAATTTTTTAAAATTTGTGAATACAATTTTTCCTTAATACCTTTGTCCAAAATTTGTAGTTCCTGTATTTTTGAAGCTAAGAATACATATTTATCATTATATATTATATATCTATCATAAAATATAAAAAAAAAATCCACAGTGGACTTTAATGGAATTTTCGCTGATGCATTTTCAAAATCGAAAAATGACGCAGTTTTTAAGATGTTTGAGATAAATTCATAAATATAAAATCAAAACAAATATTTATAAATGAAATCTTTAATTTTTTTAATAAAATAATAAATTTTGGACAAAGGTATAAAGAAAAAATTGTATTGACAAATTTTAAAAAATTCAGAAAAAATAGTAATCGTCCGAATCCCATTACCACATAGGGCTTAAAATTTTTGTAATTGATTGTAGTTTAACATATTTTTTTTTTTGAAAAAATCGAAGGGTGCAATCATGTTTAAAAATTTATTTTAAATATTAAATCCCGAAAATTGCATTGAAGCCCACTGTGCATTTTTCTTTTAAATATTTCTTTCGATAGCTGATAAAAACACAAACAAATCAAAAAAAAGATGGTCCAATTTGGACCAATATTAAAGAAGTTATGAGTATTTCTTTGCATGTAGTTTTTACAAAATTTGACTTTTTCAAGGCGCGATATCTCTGGAACCGTTAGTCAAAAAAAATTTGAAAATATACTAAAATGTTTTGTTAATCAGCAGCATCGCCACAGCAAAATATAAAGGAAATCAAAAACCTCATCTTGAAAAAGTGTCCGATTTCACTCAGAAATCCCCATATATATATATATATATATATATATATTCGGCCGATTTCCTTTAATTTATGCACCAAACACGCTATGTGTGTCCAATTTCGCTGAAATTTGGAATGTCTAACGGAATTTGGTGTGGACGTTAATGTGCCAAATTATATCGAAATCAGTTCAGATTTGGATATATCTCCCATATATATTTTCGGCCGATTTCCTGTAATTTATGCGCCAAGCACGCTATGTATGTCCAATTTCGCCGAAAATTTGGAATATCTAACACAGTTTGGTCTAGCCATAAATGTGCCAAATTATATCGAAATCGCTTCAGATTTGGATATAGCTCCCGTATATATGTTCGGTCGATTTCCTGTATTTTATGTACCAAAAACGTTATGTATGTTCAATTTCATTGCAATTTGGAATGTGAGACGGGATTTGGTGTAAAAATAAATGTGCAAAATGATATCGAGATCTGTTCAGATCGGAATATAGCTCCAATAAATATTTTCATGTTTTTGTTACGTATTTCCAATTTCAATGAAGATACTTAGAAGTCACCATTATATACACAAGTACTTATAGTTGAGAAGGAATTGACCAAGGCTACAGTTTTAAATATTATATCTTTGAGAGACTTCTTAAGAATAATGTTTTAATATGATATAACTAGATTATTATTTGAGTAAAAATTATGAATACGAGTGAGAGTTATCCTAAGAATAATTTAAGATATCACAATATGTCAACATGTATATCTCCTGGAAATAATAAGTCCCATTTATAAAATAAATTACAACTATCATAAAACCTAAGGTTCTCAAACGTGTTTCTATTCTTAATTTTATTCACTCCAAATCCAATCTGTACAAATAAAAAGAAATTAATACTGTAAGAGTATATCGACAAAAATTTCTAAAATCGTCTTTTCCATTTCAAAAAAATCAAAAAAAATTTTGATACTACATCTATGGTTTTTGGTACATAGATTAAGAAAAAAATCGTCATTCCAAATCTGTTTTCGTTACCAACTTTGATTGTTGCGCGCAAAAGATATGACCGTTTTAATTATGCTAATTAGAAAAAATTCTAAAAAAATCGCGGCTTAATATAGTAAGCTGTTATATCCAATTGTCGTAAACTGAATTCGCACCCTTTGAGAATATGCAAAAATAAATTCAAAAAGTTTCAATGGATTCGCGAAAAATTAAATTTGTTAAATAATTTCACGTATTTACAAACATATTATTGAAACAATAGCGCTTATACTTACAAAAAAATATATAAAAAAATTATAGCAGCATCCGGACATTGTGAGGAATAAAATGAAACCTAAGTCGTGAAGTTTGGAGCTATAGTATTCGTGTTATTTGCAAAAACACAATGAAAATGTGACGAAAAAAATAAAAATTATGTTATTCTAATTTTATTTTTTTATGGTTTTATAGGAAATGTTGAAGAAAAACTGATTGAGTTCTTCGTCATTTTCGTCCAAATTTCACGCAATAATGAAGATATTCAGTTGCAACAACTTTTTTCACTTATAGTTTTCCTATTGGCGAATATTTTTAGAACATTATATTAAATCACAAGGAATTCCAATTGTGGCATAACCTTAAAATAATGTTATATTGAATATTACAACATTTGAAACGCATAGAAACCGCGTAATAGTGGAAATCACAAGATGCGCATCCGATTTTCCAAAACAGCGAATCAATCCCTCTTATTTGATATACACTTTGTGAAATTCCATTTGACGACCACGATGTAGCATCAGTTGCATGTTAGGGTGCAAAAAACAGTAAAATGCCCATAATTTCCACGAAGTACATTTGCATTTTATGCGCATCCGATTTCAATGAACACCATTAAAAAATACATCAACCTATGTCATTTCAATGCGATCCATCAAGAACCGTGGATGTAGCATCGCACTCAGTTTTTAGAAAAAATCTATTATATCTCCGGATTCGCGAACGTTTTTCAATATCTGTTTTCGCACATTTTAAATATGCGTTTCGCTCTATTTATCTAAGTAGGAATAACACATCTAAAACGTGTCTAAATACGCGATATTTTCAAAAATATTTTTTGCATATTTTCGAAATTTGAGGGGTATCATATCCGCCGATCTAGTGGATGGATTTAGACGCGCAAAGGCTTGTTACATTCAGAACGTAAAAAAACTAAATTCACGCGGGTTTCCACTGAAATCGAAAGGCATTTGTAAGTTTTGAATCCAAAAAACTGGTTTTTTAAAAAAAATTACGCACAAAAATTTCGACTTTAAGCTGAGATTGTTGTGAACCTTCGAAGGCTACACGCCCGAGTTATACATCAAAAAATGCGTAATCGCGAGTACTACAATCTCATAATCAGTTTTTAAACGAGTACAGTTGCGCGTTCCGATTAGAGCAAAAATTTAAAAAACCCAATTTTTCAGTCTTCAAAATGTCAGCATCCGTTTGAGATTGATGCGGTGGTTATATTAAAAAATCATACATTAGAAACTTCATCTCTGAAGTGTATTCTTTAACTTCTTCTTTGAACATTATACTCTACATTGTATTGTAAAGCCACTAATTGAAAATTGACTTAAAAAAACTCGTTTCCTTCAACGATTTTTTCCTCTTTTTTTATATTAATATGACCACAGCTTCCACTCAAATTATAATTTTAAGAAATCCATCGGTGAATCGTGCTAAAACAGTTTATTTTACCTAAATGCGTTCAAAAGTTATGGTATATTACAACAATTCGCGAGTTACAATACCCCATACCTCAGTTTCAACATAAGTAAATTTTCTACAAAAAGGCCGATATAACTACCGTAGAAATACTTATAGTCGAAAAGGCTTTAAGAGGAGTGTTACCTCCTGAAACATACAAAAATACCATAGTAGCTCCAAAACAGCCCTGAATGGGTAGAGAACGCCTTCATATCTCCTATATTTATACATTAAAATATTAAAATAGCATTCCATTATATTTTATCTAAGCGCACCGGGTTCAGCTAGTTCATTTATATGAGAGAAGGCTCCGTTGTCCCTACTGGGATGTTTGTGGAACAACTATGCAGGGACGTACGCAGGGGGGGGCACGGGGGGCCCTGTTTTTGAGAGAAACTTCCAATAAAATCTGAATTACTTCTTCATGTCATATCATACCACTATCAAAAGCTAATTCCTTAATGAATATACCCCATGTCTATTATTTATTCGAACTGTATAGAGCTCTCGAGGCTTAAAACTCATCCGGTTATAACAAAAATAACGAGTTCAGTATTATGGGAATGGAAATATGTATATAAAAAAAATCTATTGAATAAAATGTATGAAGGGTCGGTCCTTCGTGGACTACATATTGAAAGCCAATTAGAAATTTGTTTTACTGCCATCGCCAAAATTTTGTTATTCTGTTTTAGACAAATTTGTTGCTAAACAGTATAAGAAAATAATGAAGACAAATGAATTTTTGTGCGTCACTTGATTTTTACTTATCATTACCGAAGTATAATTGTAACCTCAGACTTTGGATTACGAGATTGTATACACTAGGATTGTATAGATTTCATCAAAATAATGATTTAAGACTTCACATATGTTTGGACGATATTCGTTTCAGCCAAGATGGAAGTACTTACCACCGTCCGTCCGTCTGTATCTCTGTTTGTCTGGCAGGTTGGAACTCATGATAACTCTCGGTCCAAGTTATGGATCTCGTAATGTTTTGTCTAAATTAAATTTAAGTCATATCGGTACCTCCGCCATAAATGTTCAAAAATGTTCACTAAAATGGTCGAAGGGACTAACCGATTCGGTCTAAAATCGAACCTAATATGGTTCGCAAGATTACTTCCAAAAGTACATCAAGGTGCAAGAGAATATGTTTGGACAACATCTTCAGGTCTCTTATACAAGTCTAACATAACTGCAGTTTAAAGACTGTTCGATGATTCTTTGGACATTTTGTAGTCTTGTTTACAGCGATATCCTACTTTTCGTGGACAAGTTTATGCTTCCTGACAAAGCTCTAAACACTACGGTGGCCAACTAAAAAGCTTATGGGCGCGGTAAATATCGAGAGCAGTGTCTCTCAAATAATTACACTGTGATACAAATGTTGACAAAAATTTTTTGCAGGGGTTCTGATGCATAAATTCCGTTTTATGGGAGTCCATAGAAGACGAAAATACCTTTGGTTTCTTTGGGTCACTTCGGGTTTTGATTTTATAACGGTAAATGTAGTGAAAAATGGGATTTCTTGGATTTTCAACTTTAAACGAACATTACTTCTTTTTTCCACAACCGATTTGCACATCCCATTTTTTATTGGAAACAGGAGAATAATGTCTTTCGAACAAGCCATAGATTTTTAAAATCGGTTAACAAATGGCTAAGTAATAGTGGTTTAAGTGTGACAAAAACGCATTAAAAAACAGTAAAATGTTTTTCCTTGTGCTCTAGGCTGCGTAAACGATACCTAACGGTACAATTATTTACTGTTAGCAAGTAGGAAATTTAGTTGGCTTTCCAAAATGGGAAAAACCAACGAAATCGGTTGAAAAATGAATGCGTTATGGCATTTTTTGTGTTTTAACTTTTTGGTTTTTTTCATATTTTCCTTTATAAAAGATTGGAACCTTGTGCGTAATTGTAAAGCAAGATAATCACAATTAAAATCATACATGGTAAGGTTCCAATCTTTTATAGAGGGAAATATGAAAAAAACCAAAAAGTTAAAATACAAAAAATGGCATAACGCATTCATTTTTCAACCGATTTCTTTGGTTTTTCCCATTTTGGAAAGCCAACTAAATTTCCTACTTGCTAACAGTAAATAATTGTACCGTTAGGTATCGTTTACGCAGCCTAGAGCACAAGGAAAAACATTTTACTGTTTTCTAATGCGTTTTTGTCACACTTAAACCACTATTACTTAGCCATTTGTTAACCGATTTTAAAAATCTATGGCTTGTTCGAAAGACATTATTCTCCTGTTTCCAATAAAAAATGGGATGTGCAAATCGGTTGTGGAAAAAAGAAGTAATGTTCGTTTAAAGTTGAAAATCCAAGAAAGCCCATTTTTCACTACATTTACCGTTATAAAATCAAAAACCGAAGTGACACAAAGAAACCAAAGGTATTTTCGTCTTCTATGGACTACCACAAAACCGAATTTATGCATTAGAACCCCTGCAAATTTTCACTGTAGCACAGTGTTATTAGTGAATAATTATGTGGGGTTCAATAAGGATCGATTGTTATTTGTCAAAACTATATAGAACTAAGTCCATCAAAGTGTTTGTCATCGAGTCCAAAAACTTCTAACCGTACAATTAAGAAAACAAATTATAACGCTTCTTTTGTAACATAATATTAAAAGTAAAAATAATCCTGGTATCAGAATCTATCTCTTTCGGTAAATAACACTGTGCAACATTTTTAAGGTAATCTTGTGCAAATAATTTGAAGTGAGGATTTTTTGAAAGTACAGAGCCAAAGTACAAAAGCCCTAGTTCCGTTTTGTTGAGTCAGATACAGCTTGGATTTTATGGCCCCATCTAAACATTATTAAATATAGACTTTTTAAACAACTCGGGGCTATATCTCTGAAACCAATGCAAATCTTCTTCTGACCTTTGCAGCAAATTTGTAGATAAGGGCCAAAATAAAATATTTGGAGAAATGAAAAAAAAATAAATTTTATAATATATCTAAAAATTCAATAATTTGTATACATTTCGCACCATATCTCCAAAACTGTTAAATTTTTCTTAATGTTTTCATTTGGAAACATATCAACGACAACGAAAAATTAGGCTAAGATCATCGAAATAGTGAAAATCTTGCTATAGCAAAGACAACGGCAATTCTTTGTTGTTGTAAAATTCTGCGATAAACCATTAAGTGGACCTGTATGATTAAAAACTTCAATATACTTCAATAAATTTTACATGGCGACATTACCGAACGTGGCCCGATATTGTCTATTTTCAATTCTAAATATCCTACTCTGTAAATATTTAAAATTGTATCCTTAGTCCCAATTTACATTAAACGATTTTTCTTGCGGCAATTTTTCTCGTTCTCTTTTAAACTTGCCTCTTGCGTTTATACAGGCAATTCTGTTTCTGCAAGTTTTGTTTTCAAAACAATGAAAATAATGTCAAAAACGAAAAATATAAAAGGAATTGCCTGAAAATTGCCGGTACGAGCAATTTTTTTCCACTTCAATACCCCTTACGTGTCTCTCCTACAAACTGAGACTTGCCGCAAGTAAACTCGCCTAATGTCAATTGGGACTAAATATTATGAATTCTTTCTATTGAATTTATATACTTTGTACCATTATTTCATATAAAATATAGAATAGAATATGTGCCAAAATTTCCAGTTCATCGGACAAAAATTTACCGAGATATGAGCTTTCGAAGGGAAACATTTATTGTGTTTTGTATGTAGCATAGAAACTAAAAACGTCTGTTCCTCGAAGTGGCACTTTATATGTTTTTGTGGGACTATTGTACACATAAATCATGTGCTTAACCGAGAGAGTCTTAAAAAAACTGCTGACGGAGTCAGAAAAAATATCAATTTTGTACGGTGTTTTCTTTTTGTTAAAATCGAAATTTTGATTTTAACTGTTCAAAATTTTTAAAAATTGATTTTTTTAATTCCTTTTCGATAATGGACAAGATTATTAGGTTCGTAATGATCCCACAAAAATATATGCTGATCGGTGTATTCTTTTTCAAACTACAGTGGGTACCGCAAACTGCTTTAGTAAAAAAAGCTTTATAAGCGGGCATTTGAATGTAAGATTTCTCAAAAAAAAAAAAAAAAAAATAGAAGGTAACTTAAGGTTTAATAGATTTTTTATAAAAAATGCATGAAAATGGCTTTTCTCATGCTTAAAAGTGGCCATAACCCCTTAAAATAGCTTTACGTAACGCTACACAACATTTGAATTTTTCATGATTTTTGGTCAAGTTGTGCCCCCCCCGAAATGAAATCCTGCGTACGTCCCTGTTGCTCATCTTCGAACTGATACTAAGTTTGGACAAAATATGACGAAGGTTAAATTTTGGACCAAATCGGTTGATCATTGAACTGAAATTTTGTGTGGGAGGTACCCGAACGAGAGGACAAATAAAGTCCATAGTCGAACCTAATTTATATCTGGTAGATATATTAGGATGTGTAAAGTGTGAACCAAATCGGTCACTCCCTTCAAGAATTATGGTGCGCACTATTTTTCCGAACAATTTTGAACATTTATGGGGGAAATACCTGAAGGAGTGGAATGATATGGCTCATTTTCGAACATAAAGTAAGTTTGGATAAACTATTACGAATGCCAAATTTTAGACCAAATCGGCAGATTCGTTCAAGAGTTAACTGGCGCTCCAACAACTACACACGGTGTCATAGGAGTTTTTTGAACCTATCGGGCTATTTTCTCAGGAAGAATGGGCTTGCCCCAATGAAACTTTTACCGTCGTATGGGGGGCAGTGAGTACAAGTTGTTCAAGAGTTATCATGTGTACAAATTTTCTGAACATTTTCAAAGTACCGAAGGTACCGGAAGGAGTGGCCCGAAATAAGCCATCTTCGAACTTAAACTAAGTTTGGGCAAAATATTACGAAAGCCAAATTTTGGACCGAATCGGTTCATACGATCGAGAGTTATCGTGCGCTGCAGCCAAACAGACGGACAGACAGACGGGCGGACATGGCTAAATCAACTTCAAATTGTCTGAAACACATTTCGTCCAAACATACTTGGGGTCTAAAACCATTATTTCGATGAGGCGCATTTTGCATAAATGCTGAGGGTATAAACATGGAATGTATTAACGACTATTGCGTTATTTGGTCACCTACGCCAACTTGCTTTATATCATTGTAAAGATGGGATTTTTTACTTTCATAGCCAGACTTTGCTTTTGAATAGAAATGAAGATAAAATCCTCAAAATACCTGAAATCGGGTGGAACCGCTATATGGGGGCTATAGAAAAAATTGACACATATTGGTTTTGGTTTCGTATTCATATCTGAAAAGTGTGCAAAGCTTCAGTTCGATTGGTCAACTGCAACTGCGTGGAAAATGAGTTGCAAGATTTGAACTAAACGGACTCTACAGCAAGTTAAATAAAACACTGTAACAAAAGAAACAAGTAAAAAAACGTTAAGTTCGACCAAACTTTTTATGCCCTCCATCATAAAATATTCTGAACTAAAACGGAATAATTATTTTCTATCCTGTCCACGATTTGAGGCGGATATATTCTGTGGCCACTGATACCTAAATAAAGTAAACAAAATGCATATAGAAATGCCTTCAATCGGTTGGCAACCTTATGTGAGGATAAATCAAAGTGTGAACCCATGTTGATAATTGTTGTTGTAGAAATTTTGTGACCACTGGGAACCTCAAATGTCGAATTACAGATACTTCGGTAAAAAATTTTTGCTAAAATCCTCTAAATACGGAAAGTTGGGAGGTACCGTTATGCGGAGGCTATACCAAAACACGGGCCTATGTTGACAGTTTTTGGTGGAGATGTTTTTTATCACTAGGAACCTCGACTGTCAAACTACAGGTAGTTCGGTCAAAAAATGAAGCTACAATCCTCAAAATACCGGAAATCGGGAGGTACCGTTATATGGGGACTATTCCAAAGTATAGACCTATGTTGACGGTTTTTGGTGGAGATGTTTTGTGACCAATGGGAACCTGAAACATGAAATCACAAGTAGTTCTGTCAAAAAATTTACCTAAAATCCAAAAAATACTGATAATCGGGGGTACCGTTTTATGGGCCCATACCAAAACGTGGACCGATATGGCCCATCTTCGAACTTTACCTGCCAATGGAAAAAAGACACTCGAGTGCAAAAATTATTGCGAACGGTAAGTGATTACAACAGACGGACGACATGGCTCGATCGTCTTAGAATTTTATACTGATCAAGAATATATATCACGAATATTGTCAATTATTTCATATTTCATTTCAGAAAAAAGGACAAATTTTGTTTGGTGTATAGATTAAGAAAAAAAGAAAATATTATAAAAACGCTAATTATTTCAATGGGCACAATTGTTACTAAAAAGTTCTCTCGAAGTGACTTCCACGAGTAGATTACATATTACATGTAACATGCTACACGGAATTCGCGGAATGTACATAAAATTGATAAATTATTGAATATAAGTCAACTTTTTTCAGAATAAAGGTCCCTTTACCGGTCATAAAATTACATAAAAATTTGTGGTGGATCAAAACTTCAAGGTTAATCAAATGAGACTAAAATCATACAGATTGGTATTATAGTTTCGATGTTATATGCTGTTTATATTAGAGCTTTTTGCAGGGTTAACCTTCTTTATGAGGATTTGTTTGAAATATAAGCAATGGAATTGACATTTAAAACCCAGTCGGTTTGTTAAATCCGGTTATATATAAACGGGGTATTACAGCCAACATAAGCACATATTTTGTAAAAAAAAATTTTTGGAAAAAAATCTGTAGGATTACTTCCTTCATTATGCTTAAATCTCCCAATAAAACAGACGGATTTTGCTTTATAGACATTCATTTTAAAGCTTTCCCATTGAGGAAGATAATTGGGTTGCGGAGGGTATATCTCAAGGCTTCTGAATTGGATATAGAGGTCTAATAACCCTTTTTAATTTATATGCATTTTAAAATACATGTAAATCGCGTAATTATCAAAATTATTTTGTTCGCATGTGATTTTCATGTACAGCAAGACCATATCTTGTAAGTTGTATATATTTTTCAAAATTGAATTTGTAGGCTAAGATGTAGCATCGGCTGTATCTCATCATTAAAAACCCTATAAAATATCGCTAGTTTGTGCAAAGTGCGTACCATTTTTGTCCACATCCGATTTCAGTGTTCACCGTGAACATCTATATCGATATATATCTATTTCAAGGCGATCAATCAAGAATAGTGGATGTAGCATCACACACATTTTTTGGTATAAAATTAACGTAGCTCCCTTTTCAGTGAAGTTTTCATCCCCGAAAAATATGATTTTTAGAAAAATGTTCACACAAAATTTCTGCATTTGGATGCAGATTTCTATGAAACTGTGTAGACAACATTCACTACACATATATAAAATAATCAGAATCGCAAGTTCTACAATCCTATATATGATTTTTTGAAAAACTTGTTTGCGGAATGAAATTAGAAGTAAATTTCAAAAAAAAACTATAAATATGGCTTCAAAATGTCAGCATCATTTAATGGTAGAAGACGATCAAATTTTGACAGGAAGATCGTGAGAAGTGTGGTGTACTCATAAATCGACAGAAAACAAAAAAACTAGTTGGCTTCAATCCATTTTTATATGCTGACTAGCTGAACCCGGTGCGCTTCGCTACCCCTTTAGATTGATATGCATTTGAAATTTTACGGATTTTTTGAAATCAGAAAGAAATCAAATTCAAAAAATTAAAGTAAAGTATTTATTGTAATGCTTTAGGATATACAATGTTTTTTGTTTTACCTTCAGGAGCGTAAACAAACAAATCGGCCGATCTACCAACACGTGAACATGCAACGTAGAGCTGACCATGAGAAAAGCAAGAACATGCTAAATTTAGGCCGCATACACGAAGAGTCTGTCCTTGGGATTTATTTATAGTCATTGCAAATGCCAAACGTACAGGAAACTGCAATCTTTTAAAATTGAAGGGCGTTTCTGTAGCTATTAGCAACAGCAGTACATCTGAACCTATATACTTCCCAGTAATAATCGTTGCCTCAATTAAATAGTTATGTAGTTTTTTACTGTTAACCTTGTACCATTGCAAAGGCGAGGTGGGTCTATGTTTATTAATAAAATAATAGGAACACCAGGGACGTACGCAGGGGGGGGGGGGGGGCACGGGGGGCCCGGGCCCCCCCCGAAATGGTTTGGTCGAACAAAATTTTTTAAGCTACTGTAACTAGATATTATATTTTTTTCTCATAAAAATGTTTGTATATTTGAAGATTTCAAATTAAAACTTATATTTTCTTAAGTTTCTGAACAGAAAATGTACACTTGATTTTTACTTATCATTACCGAAGTATAATTGTAACCTCAGACTTTAGATTACGAGATTATATACACTAGGATTGTATAGTATAGATTTCATCAAAATAATGATTTAAGACTTCACATATGTTTGGACGATATTCGTTTCAGCCAAGATGGAAGTACTTACCACCGTCCGTCCGTCTGTATCTCTGTTTGTCTGGCAGGTTGGAACTCATGATAACTCTGCAAATCTTCTTCTGACCTTTGCAGCAAATTTGTAGATAAGGGCCAAAATAAAATATTTGGAGAAATGAAAAAAAATTTATAATATATCTAAAAATTCCATAATTTGTATACATTTCGCACCATATCTCAAAAACTGTTAAATTTTTCTTAATGTTTTCATTTGGAAATATATCAACGACAACGACAGCCAAAATTCTTAAAAATTAGGCTAAGATCATCGTAATAGTGAAAATCTTGCTATAGCAAAGACGACGGCAATTCTTTGTGGTTGTAAAATTCTGCGATAAACCATAACGTGGACATGTATGATTAAAAACTTCAATATACTTCAATAAATTTTACATGGCGACATTACCGAACGTGGCCCGATATTGTCTATTTTCAATTCTAAATATCCTACTCTGTAAATATTTAAAATTGTATCCTTACACTGCAGTTACACATGCCAGTAAATTGGTGCCAATTGAGTACATGTATTATACTCGAAAATGCCGAAAAAGTGTTCGACTGGCATGCAGTTTTCTTGTGTGTTTACACATGCCAGTGCAAGTTCAATTTCAAAATTATTTTAACATGCATTTAACACACAAAATTTCATTATATTTCAGATTTAAAACATAATCCACAACATATTTTATTATTTTTATTTTATTTCGTTTAAAAAGATTGTTTTCAATCATAAACATAATGAATCTGGTATTGCCGTCTTTTCAATATTGGATAATCCCAGAGGGGAAATTATTTGTCAGCCTATATTTTCATGAAAAACATCAAAATTATGTCTTCATTCACAACTAATATATTGTAGCTACCGAGATGTATTATTTGTGTTTCATAACATTTTTGAAAATATGCGTTAAATCTTTGCATTCTTAAAAGAAACAAAAATGTGCATGGATTAAAAATAGTCTCGGCAACTCTTTTTTCATTTTCGACATATCACTGGCAGCCAGCTCAAAATTTTGCTGGCATGAAAAATCTAGTGCCAGTGAAGTCGACAATTCAAAAAATGTAATTGTGGTCCCAGCTAGCATTTGGAAGATTGCTTTTTCAAAAATCACATTGCGGAGTCTTTTTAGAGTCCTTTTGGTGATCAAAAACTGATTAAGTCGCTTGTATGATCAGAAAGGGACTCGAAAGTGACTCCCTGTAATGATTAAAAAGAGTTCAATTTAAAATACAAACACAAATGCGTAGCAATCACAAATAAATCATTGAGGCGTTTGAAATGTGACTACTTTTTCGTTATTTATTGTCACATTTGGATCTTCATGAAGATTAAAAAATGCTTAATCAAAAAAGGGTCATGCAGGTGTTTGAAAAGTGATTATAATTATGTATCTTCTGATCATATTTTGAACAGTTAGGGGTAGTTTACACTATATGTAAATGTCATATGACACGAAATAAAAACATTCCATATCTAACCACGCAGGCAATGTGGAGACGTAATTTTATTACATTTTTGCTGGTGTGGACGCACAAAGTAAATGGCGTAAGGAATATCCCCAATATTGCTCATATTAGCGACTATATAATGATGGAAAATTGTATGTCATATGACATTTACATATAGTGTAAACTACCCCTTAGGTGATTAAAAACATATTGTTTTGTTTTACTTTTGTTTGGTTGTAAATAATTCTCATATACACTTTCTACAAAACTTTGATATAAATGTAACGTATATTATAGACAAACAAAACACATGTTCAGGTTTTGCCAAGTGAAATGAAGAAGCAGTATACCACCGCGCAACACAAAGGATAATTAAAAGAAATAACAAAGCAGAAAAGACAACAAAACAAAGGAAAGAAACAAAAAAGAATAAAAAGAAAATTCTTTTAATTTATTTCGCCTAATAACAAGACTCATAGATGACTCCCTAAAGACTCGTATACGATTATACACATGACTCTAAAAAGACTCATTTGTGATTTGTTTAAAAGAGTCGCCTGAGGTTACGATTTCCTCCCGACAAAGGAGTCATTTATGATCAGAAAATGAGCTCATATTCTAGTTTTTTAATCGTGCAGTCGGATCCCATAAGTCTCGAATTTGATTAAAATTTTCAAAAAATGGTGGCTGGGGTATTATAATATTGTGTATGTATTGAATTTTTCGAATTGTCACTGGCATGTGTAAAGGTTGGGTTAGTCCCAATTTACATTAAACAATTTTTCTTGCGGCAATTTTTCTCGGCAATTCTGTTTTCAAAACAATGACAATAATGTCAAAAACGAAAAATATAAAAGGAATTGCCTGAAAATTGCCGGTACGAGCAATTTTTTTCAACTTCCATACCCCTTACGTGTCTCTCCTACAAACTGAGACTTGCCGCAAGTAAACTCGCCTAATGTAAATTGGGACTAAATATTATGAATTCTTTCTATTGAATTTATATACTTTGTACCATTATTTCAAAATTTACCGAGATAAATATGAGCTTTCGAAGGGAAACATTAATTGTGTTTTGTATGTAGCATAGAAACTAAAAACGTCTTTTCCTCGAAGTGGCACTTTATATGTTTTTGTGGGACTATTGTACACATAAATCATGTGCTTAACCGAGAGAGTCTTTAAAAAAAACTGCTGAGGGAGTCAGAAAAAATATCAATTTTGTACTGTGTTTTGTTTTTGTTAAAATCGAAATTTTGATTTTAACTGTTCAAAATTTTTAAAAATTGATTTGTTTAATTCCTTTTCGATAATGGTGTAGTGTTATCGATTGTCATTGACTACCATCGATAATACCACTCTAGAACCCTACAGATTACCTGCTCTTAACCAGCTGATATGACCAGCTGTTTTTCCCATATTTTATTTTTAGTACAAATTTGTTTACATTTGAGGATAATAGAATGTAAGAAACTAGAATTAAGTTTATACCGTTATCCTATAATATAAGTAGGACAAAAATGTAAATAAAATTAAATAAGTTTCAACGGCAACGAAAAAATAATTTAGTTTCACTAGCACTCTCTAGTGCTGAATTAAATAATCTGCAAGGCATTTTTGAGTGCCAGCAACAGTACCAACAAACATCTTTTTTGCCAGTGGCGTTCTCAAGCGCCGACACATCAGCTAGGCAGGCTTACATAACCTAAACCTGAAGTTTATCAGCACAATGGACAAGATTATTAGGTTCGTAATGATCCCACAAAAACATATGCTGATCGGTTTATTCTTTTTCAAACTACAGTGGGTACCGCAAACTGCTTTAATAAAAACAGTGCTTTATAAGCGGGCATTTGAATGTAAGATTTTTCAAAAAAAAAAAATAGAAGGTAACTTAAGGTTTAATAGATTTTTTATAAAAATACATGAAAATGGCTTTCTTCATGCTTATAAGTGGCCATAACCCCTTAAAATAGCTTTACGTAACGCTACACAACATTTGAATTTTTCATCATTTTTGGTCAAGTTGTGCCCCCCCCCGAAATGAAATCCTGCGTACGTCCCTGCAACTATGTATATATTATACATTTCAAATAAATATTCTTAAATTGGAAAATTGGCGTTGTTTAGCGCATTCTGCTACATCTTTAAATTTTGGACAATTGGACAAGTAATACGGTAGGGGTCCACGCAATTTGCAAAAACTGGAAATTTCTCTGTCATGATAGTGACAATTTGTAGCATGCGAGGAAGATGTGGCTCTCTTCACCAAACTCATTATATATTAGGCATTGGGCCCGTTATCAAGCACGCATATTATTGCAATTCTCATCCGAGGAAAGGTCAGTAGATATTTTTCCACATATTAGCGACTTATGCCCTCCAGGAATTCAAATATGGACCAAAAAATAAAATGTTTTTATTTTTCATACAAAAGTAATGGTCCATTTCATCCGCTAAATAATATCAGATCATCATCATCCAAAATTTAAGGCATCTTCTTCGACCTAAACCCTTACCTCATGCAAAATTTCGTTACTATTGCGCTATAACTGCGACCTCTAGTGTGCTTATGATTACACTACAAGCAAAAAACTGGATATATGAGGCTGAGACCGCGTAAATCAACATAATTGGCATCAATGGAAAGGGCAAGAATTGACCTTCCAAATGTTATTTACGTGGGCGGAATGTATCTTCCAGGAAGAAAGATATAACCGGTATATTAAAAATGTGCACAATTTTCCCACAAAAGTTGCGGTCCATTTAACCCTCTATACATCATCCGATCACCATCTCAAATTGCAAGCATCTTCTTTGTCATATACTGTTATCTTGTTCCAATTTTCGAGGTGATCGGGCTATTATTGCGACCAACAGAGCAGCTACAAAATCTGATAAAAATTATGTTTTTGGTCCATTTCACCCGCTAAATATTTCACGATCATCACCAATAACAATAGGTGTCTATTCTGGTCTGAACCCAACCTCCGTGCACAATTTCATGATGATCGGTCCATAATTGCGGCCTGGAGTTTGATTACAATTTATAATGGACAGACGGACGGACACACATCTCAAAATCGCTTTATCTCGCCGAGATATCAAGATTGGTATACCACATTGGGGGTCTCCGACGAATATTTCGCGGTGTTACATGAATTTTTCCAAAACAAACTTATAATACCCTTTCCACATAGTGGTGTAGGGTATAAATACATGTCTTCACATACAGAAGATGGTATACATGAAATTATGAAGGAACTTAAGTTTGGCAATATTTACAAAACATATGACTTTTCACGGATTAGTGTTGAAGTTTGACCAAGAAAATCTTTACTTTAATTAACTTAAAGCAAGTAAGAAAGGCGTTAAGTTCGGCCGGGCCGAACTTGTTATACCCTCCACCAAAAGTTGTATTGAAGTAAAATTGAATAATTAGTTTCCTTTCGTGTATGAAGAAGACTTAATACTAAATTTCAGCAATTTCGATAAAACGTCGATCTATACCGACAAATTTCTGACGAAAAGTTTTTAGGCTCAAAGAAGACTAAATACCAAATTTCCTATATTTCGGTAAGAGAATGTGGCTAAAACTAAAAAAATACCGAAAATCACGAAGTAAGCTTCTATGGGGATATAGGAAGACGTGTACCTATCCTGATAATACTCTTCTGGAATATTTTATAACACTTGGAAGACGAAATAACGAATTTCAGCCATTTCGGTGGGATATTGACGTCACAATCTTCAGTATTACGAAAATCCGGAGGTACCGTTCTATGGGGGCTATATGAAGGTGTGGACAGATACCGACTAAATTCTGGGGTAAAGTTGTATACCCCTAAAGAAGACTACGTACCAAATTTCAGCCATTTTGGTAGGATAATGAAGTTAAAACCTTAAAAATACCGAAAATCGGGAGGTACCGTTCTATGGGGGCTATATGAAGGTGTGGACAGATACCGACTAAATTCTGGGGTAAAGTTGTATACCCCTAAAGAAGACTACGAACCAAATTTCAGCCATTTTGGTAGGATAATGAAGTTAAAACCTTAAAAATACCGAAAATCGGTTTGGTAGGATAATGAAGCTAAAACCTTCAAAATACCGAAATCGGGAGGTACCGTTATATGGGGGCTATATGAAGGTGTGGACCGATACCGACAACATTCTGGGGGAAAGTTTTGTACCCCTAAAGAAGACTACGTACCAAATTTCAGCCATTTTGGTAGGATAATGAAGTTAAAACCTTAAAAATACCGAAATCGGAGGTACCGTTCTATGGGGGCTATATGAAGGTGTGGACAGATACCGACTAAATTCTGGGGTAAAGTTGTATACCCTAAAGAAGACTACGAACCAAATTTCAGCCATTTTGGTAGGATAATGAAGTTAAAACCTTAAAAATACCGAAAATCGGGAGGTACCGTTCTATGGGGGCTATATGAAGGTACAGACCGATACCGACAAAATTCTGAGAGAAAGTTTTATACCCCTAAAGAAGACTACGTACCAAATTTCAGCCATTTTGGTAGGATAATGAAGCTAAAACCTTCAAAAATACCGAAAATCGGGAGGTACCATTCTATGGGGGATATAACAAAACGTGAACCGATATATCCCATTTTCAATACCAACCATCCTGCATGTAATAAAAAGTACTGTACCAAATTTTGACTCTCTATCTTTAAAATTGCGAGCTGTATCTTGATTTCAACAGACAGACGGACGGACGGACGGTCAAATCGACATAGAATTTTATGCTGATCAATAATATATATACTTTATAGGGTCTCCGACGAATATTTCGATGTGTTACAAACGGAATGACAAATTTAATTATACCTTCCATATGGTGGAGGGTATAAAAAAAAAAGTGTGTATCAACGGTTCACTATGAATGATCTTTAAACACTATCATGCATCAACATGTATAACAACAAGTGTTGGCGTGATACCACTGACCGTCGATAGCTCAGGGATGAAAAGAGAAGAAATAAAAGACAAAAACGAGTGTATCAGTTCAAATATATTTTCGGTTTATTGTTGGTATAGGTTTCTGCGAATGAGAAACATTACCTTTTGAATGTGCGACTACGAAACGATATTGCAATAGGAGTGTGACTCCTTCGATAGTTAAATAGCAAGTGAAGTTGCAGGTGGGCAGAATAACGTTCACAAGGCCGTGACATCAACTACGACCGCAGCATTGGAAAGCGCCCCTCTGCATCCGAACTAAGCGAATAAGGCTTCCAGGAGAGTGAGTAGAAAAGAGCAAGCTCTCTTCTACAATCCGAACTAGGCGAATACGGCTCCTGGAAGAAGTGCAGAGAAGTTATCCCCATAGGGCTCATAAGAGCGGCCAATTAGCGTGGGAAACAAAGTATCGAACATATACATTGGCGTAACCAATGTATCGAACTTATACATTTGCCGCCCACCTTGACGCGCTATCTGCAAGGCAACAGGGTTAGACTAAATTCGCGAGCAATCTTAAACTAGAGTTAGTGGGTTGTGTTTCAAATTAGAGGTACGCAAATCAAGTTTCTATTGAGCATGGTCAAATAATGTGTAAGATTTTCAAATGCAATTAAACTACGATTTAGTTAAAAGTGTTCGCTTTGATCGACTATGTGCTATATAATTTTACTACGAGGTATTGGACCGGTAATGATGTAACCGAATATAGTTTTCTGAGCCACCAATGCATTCGAAACAATGTGAGGCGACTCAGCCGACAAAATTTTGGAGTATAGATCTGCGCCCAATAACAAATCAATTGGCTTGTCTTCGGATGTATCTGCTAGTTCGAGGTGAGACAAATTAGAACGCAGACTCGATATGGAAGACAACGACAACAAGTTTTTCGAAATGTTAGGTGAGACTAACACATCAGCATGTAGGATACTTCCCGAATTCTGAGGGGACGATAAGTCAAATAACAAATTTCCTTTGAATTGCTATTACTATTTACGCCAGAGAGAGTGGCATTAGCAGGACGAGTTTTAACTCCAATTGTGTTTTGTAGTCTCTTTGTGATGATGAGACTTCCGACGAAGGATCAATTATGGCTCGAACAGCATAATTTTTGTGATTGTGTACGATGTTAACGATGGCAGTTCCCAAGAGCACATCTCTATTTCGTGTTGTGTGCAGAACTTGCCGGTTGACGAAACAAGATTTAGAATTTTGATTGGAATTTAAGCGACTAGAGGTGGATTTCGGTGGAATAGAAGGATTGGATGAAGGAGAAATCAACGAGTTTGTCGAAGTGTTACGATTTTTGCTACGATGGAGTAGCGTGTGATGTCTACATTTACAGACCGAACAATTGTATTTGCTATTGCATTTTTTAACATGGTGTCCATTCGACAGACAGTTAATGCAAAGGCCATGTTTTTTAACAAACGAAAACTTGTTCTCAAATGAAAGATTTTGAAAGCGAGAACAGTGTCGAAGCAGATGATCTTGATTTTTGCACATCACACAAGAATGGGTCACCAACGATTTCGGAGAACGAAAGGACGACGAGTTAGCTTTAGAATCTATTGAACGACTAATTGGTGAAGATGATTTTAGAGGAGATCGACAATTTTGCGAATATGATGTTTTGGGATTTTCCATAGCAGTAAAGTTTTCTATGCACAACAAAGTTTGTAGTCTATCTGCTAGGAACGAATCTAATTGTTTCCATGTCGAAAGAGACGACTTCTCTTTGACACTTTGTTCCCACAGACCGATTGTATGTTGAGGAAGACGTTGCAAGCAAAGATGAACAAGAATTGGATCCCAATGATCCGTTACAACGTCGTAAACAGACATAGCGGAAATACAACTATTTATTCCGCGCTGGAGAGCTTTTAGCCCAGAGATCGATTCTTTTTCTATTGTTGGAAGGCCGAAAAGGAGATTGATGTGACTATGCACGAGGATACGTTTATTATCATACGCATCCGTCAATCCCTTCCAAGCCAAAAAACTACAATGGGTGAGTGGAAATTTCGAAACAATTTCCCGAGCCTCACCGCTGGTTTTGTGAACTAAGTGACACAATCTTTCAATGTCGCTCAATCGAGAATTTTTGATGAAAATTGTGCTAAAAAGATCTCGAAAGGTTGGCCATGATATAAAATCTCCATTAAAGACATCGATGTCGATAGGAGGCAAGACTAAATTGTGAGAAGGTGGATCGACCGGAGTGAAACTACTAATTGGATTTGTTTGGGTGGAAATAGATGCGAGTGATTCGCTTGTATTCAAAGGAGGCGCTTGACTTTGTTTACAAACATTGGAAACAGAAGGTATTGTGTTCGAACTAGTGGATGGTGGAGCAGATGCACTAACGTGGAATTCCTCCGAAGGTGAGAAGTGTTGAAGAAACATTGGTGGATTGTTGGGAGGGGTTGGTCCATTCAAAGATGGAGAAGACTTGGACGATTTTAGCTCGTCTAGCTTCTGATTTATTGCCGAAAGGCAATGTTGATAAGACCGAAAGGAACTGTCGTATTTACCCTCGACGACATTTTTGTCAGAGGGTTGAGGACTCTGTGATGTCGCCAGATGGTCAAGACACTTCTGGTGAGTGCTTTTGAACGTTGTCCATAACTGAGAAAGCTCGGAACCATGTATTTCGAGACTAAACACGGTGTGCTTCTCAGATTTTATACGTTCGAAAAAAGAGTCATATTTAACAAGAGCGTCGGCAGCTCGAATGAAACCCACGAGGGGATTTATGGACATGATTTCAACGAATAAGAGAATGGGGACGAAAGAGGGAAACGAATCAGTTCCAACAAGGGATGTGGGCTCAGAAGTTTAGGACAAGACTAACGAGTCCAAGCGTCGCAAATTTAGAAAAGCGATAACTATGGAAATGCTTGAAGCGAAATTCAAACTATAGAAAATGCGAATCCTACTAATTGGGGAAAGAAAAACCCTAGGAAGTACAAACGAGTGTGAATACTCAACCAATGAAAGGGTCGAAAATATTCTAAATTGAGACAATGAAATATAAAATTCCACCAGTAAAGTATGAGAATTGAACACTTGATAAGAAATTGAACACAAGACTGGGACAAGGTGCCGACTAGGTTGTATAGATATGACCAAATTCTCAATATTATTTATAAAAGAATTGAACAATGACGACAAATATAAATTTCCAACTGAGAATTTAGAGCAAGCAACGAAAAACAAGAAAATTTCCAAAAATTGCAAATTTTGTCAAATGTTGTACCCAAACCTAGCTTGCAGGGTGTAGGGTACAATGAACAAGACGTCAAAAAAGTCACAAAAAATTCAATAACGAGATTTCTAAACGAAAGCAGCAGGTAAAAATAGAAAAATGTTTAAATTGCCAGATTTTTTGGAGTTATTTGCTTTGGCCAATGAGAAAATGTACCAGTACCGACTGTAGGGTACACGATTTTTGGATAAAAGATATTTTTCAAAAACGACTAATTTGTATAAACAATATCGGTAAATAATATCGATATTATTTGCAAATCAATTCAACCAAATTTAATATAATTATATTTATAAACTGCAAAAATGCCGAAAGTAGGGTGCCTTAACCGAAGATAAACAACAACAAATGGTATTGTAGCACCACACGAAGTAAAAAGCAAAAAAATCTAATCGAAAATATTCAACAAAAAATATAAGAAAAAATAAATATTTTGAGACGATATGTCCCACTGTGCGAGTGTCGACTACGAATACCTCACAAAAGGTAGTAAAACACAAGCAGAGAAATGGCTATGCGTGGGCAGCGAAGCTCCCACTCAAGTACCGACGCTACAAACGACCAAACAGTGATCGACAGAATTTTGTTGGTATGTTTACAATGTAATCTAACCGACGCTTTATAATTGTGCGTGGAAAGATGTACGTTGTTATTGCAATTAGAATGCAAATTCTCAAATAGGAATATCAATACTTCCAGGAGAATAAAAACGAATGCGTTTGGTTGGTGAAGAACGAACTATACAACAAATAAACCAAACGACCGTATGACTGTAGCAATGTGTGTTGTTATTGCAAATTTGCCAATGCAAATTCTCAACTAAAGGGCTTCGTTAGAAAAGACCTTGGGGAATAACAACAACAATAACAACTAATAATAGAGATCGATAGTGTAAATTGGGTTAGAAACGAGATTTCAAAAATAGCAAAGTACTTGGAATGCGATGTTATTTCTCACTGCTGGCTGGGGATATCCACAAGAAAGCGGGGTGTCTATGAAGTCTTTGAGTGAGAAATAAAACGAATGAAACGTATAGCGGATAATTGTAGTGAAATTGTTGTAATTATTTCTCTGAAAGGGTTCTGCCTTAGAAAACAGAACCAAACGAGAAAAGTAGAAAACAACAAATTCAAAGGAACAGCACTGCTAGAACTGATCTCTGAAAAGATCAACGACAAATGGAAATTTGTTGTTGTGTTTACTATTAAAGTGTTTTATTTTCGAAAATAGAACCGAAATAATAAAGGGACAACAACAAATTGAAATAAGCAGCACTGTTGGCGAGGATCACTACAATTACTGCTACGACTAAGTGAGTGGACTGTATATGATTTGAAGCAATGGACAATTTTACAAGGCGACCAATGCGCGATGTAGCGAACAATTTTAAACCGAAAAAATGTATTTTTTCGTGCGACTTGGAATTCAAAAACAACAACACTAGCGGGTTTGCTCAATTTTTGCACAGAAACTGATTTACGTACCTGTGTTTTGTTGATGGTAATGAGAGATGATGACGATAGCAAATTGTTGTAAGGACAACAACAACGAATTTAAGTATCCAAGATTCTTCTCTCCTTAAACAAATGTAATTTGTTCAGCGGGCAACAACAAATGGCTTCGACTGGAACAGATCCGGCTCGACTGGATCAAAATGTTGGCGTGATACCACTGACCGTCGATAGCTCAGGGATGAAAAGAGAAGAAATAAAAGACAAAAACGAGTGTATCAGTTCAAATATATTTTCGGTTTATTGTTGGTATAGGGTTTCTGCGAATGAGAAACATTACCTTTTGAATGTGCGACTACGAAACGATATTGCAATAGGAGTGTGACTCCTTCGATAGTTAAATAGCAAGTGAAGTTGCAGGTGGGCAGAATAACGTTCACAAGGCCGTGACATCAACTACGACCGCAGCATTGGAAAGCGCCCCTCTGCATCCGAACTAAGCGAATAAGGCTTCCAGGAGAGTGAGTAGAAAAGAGCAAGCTCTCTTCTACAATCCGAACTAGGCGAATACGGCTCCTGGAAGAAGTGCAGAGAAGTTATCCCCATAGGGCTCATAAGAGCGGCCAATTAGCGTGGGTAATTGGAATGCTCGGAAGGGGAAACAAAGTATCGAACATATACATTGGCGTAACCAATGTATCGAACTTATACAACAAGTAAAAAAGTATCAGTCGGCTTTGCCGACAGATATATACCCTCAGCCTGTATATATTGAAACAATTTTTCCCAAAAAACTTATGTACCTATGTATTTAGGGATTTTTAAAAATTTTGAGAATTTGAACCGACAAAAATGTTCATTAGGGATAAAAAGTTTTGCGGAGGAGATACTAAAAGGAATGGGCCTACATTGACCATTATGGAAGTGGATCTTCAGCCACTACATATCGCTCATTTACTCAAAGAGTGACATAACTCAAAAATGCGTTTTCTTATTTAGCAACTTCTATTTTTTCTACGACTTCAACTTTATCTTGTGTCAAATTTTCATGTTGATATCTCTACAACTCGACGAGTTACAGCTTATTTACTACGAGTTTCGCATAATTCAACACACAAGTTTTGTGAGTTTATGAAGCACTAAAACACTAAAACATGCTTGATCACGCACAGAAATTTAGCCCTGATATCTGGCTATCTGGTTGCAAAGTATGGTCCAAGTAGTTATTTTAGTTTGAGTGCAATAATCTTTTTAAGTTGGGAAGTCAAATTTCAATCACGTTTTTCTCGAAACTTGATTTTTCGAGATGTGTCACTCTTTGAGTAAATGAGCGATATGGCACCATATGGGGTTTTTACACACTTCGGGATGTTTACTCAAGAAGTATGGACTTGCCCCTGAAAAAACGTTTACCATCGTAATTGAGGCAGCGAATGCAAATTGCTTCAACAAAAATCAAAGTGATTCGATAGCAGGTCTTAAAGTGAACTTATCCGAAATTTTGTGTGGGAGGTACCGGATGGATTGGACAAATATAGTCCATATTTGAACCTGATCTATATCTAGTAGATATATTAGGATGTGTAAAGTATGGACCAATTCGGCCACTCCCTTTAAGAGTTACCGTTTGAACAAATTTTCCAAACATTTTTGAACTTTTGTGGGGGAGGTACCTGAAGGAGTGGACCAATATGGCTTATCTTCAAACTTAGACTATGTTTAGACAAAATATTACTAAGGCCAAATTTTGGACCGAATCGGCAGATCCGTTCTAGAGTTATGTTGCGCTCCAACCACCTCTCACGGTGTCATAGGGTTTTTTTACAACTTTCAGGCTATTTTTTCAGGAAGTATGGACTTGCCCCTAATGAAACTTGTACCGTCGTATGGAGGGCAGTGAATACAAGTTGCTAAAACGAAAATCCCTAAACTGAACCTTTCCGAAATTTTGTGTGGGAGGTACTCGAAGGAGTGGGCCGATTGAGGCCATATTGGAACCTCATCTTCCTCTTGTAGAATGTTAACGATATACAAAGTATGGACCAAATCGGTTACTCTCTTCAAGAGTTATCGTGCAGACAATTTTTCCGAACATTTTTGAACTTTTGTGGGGGAGGTACCTGAAGGAGTGGACCGATATGGCCCATCTTCGAACTTAAATCAAATCTGGACAAAATATTTCGATACCCAAAATTTGAACCGAATCGATTGATCCATTCGAGAGTTATCGTGCGCACCAGCCAGCCAGACAGACAGACAGACAGACGGACAGACAGACGGACGGACATTGCTAGATCGACTCAAAATTGTCTGAAACGGATATCGTACAAACATACTTGGGGTCTAAAACCATTATTTCGATGAGGCACATTTTTGGTCGTATCAAAGTGGAAATACCCTCTTTAGCCTAAAGGCTGAGGGTATAAAAATAAACCAAATTTGTTGTCCGCCACAGGAATTAAAATCCGAGCACTAATTTTTTTGTTCGCACTTCATCAACGTGGGCACATCAAGAATTACACACAATTTGCCCAATATGTGCGAGCGCAACATGTACAATTCTTTTCTCTCTGCTTCTTTACAATGAATATAGCCAAAGCAGCACAGGAGAGACGATAAAAAATCCCTTCAGAGAGAGAGAGAGAGAGGGGAAAAAAATTTCGTCAGACTAATCGGACAGAGTTCGGACCGAAGTCGGTCAGACGCGTCGGAAAAAAACTTCCGACTTTGAGCAGACGTGTCGGACGTCCGACATAATGTTTGCTGGGCACATATATACATGTGTTCTAGGGTTATAACCTTTTGCAATTTTTGTAAATATCAAAATACCGCCGCATAGCCCTGTAGAGCATGAAAAACTACTATGAAATACGGTGTCATTTTTGCTCTATCGCGAAAAAAGTTTCCGCACCAAATGCACTTAAGTTCAATAATGTATTATTTAATTTTATTTGTCATAATGACATATACGTTTTTTGTAATAACTTATTTAGTTTTAATCTAATTTAAAATCAATATCAAACCATTTTGGGCCAATTTTTTTATGAAATCGCGATATTTTATAGCATTTAATGCACCTTTGACATTATTTATGTTTATGTTTATTTTATTTTGTTTATATTTACCACACCAATCGGACAAGAGAATATGTAGTCATTTGCAACGAATTCGCGAAAGTTACAGACTGTTATTAATAAATATTTATTCAAACAAAGCAAATTCAATTATTTAATAGAAAAAATATCAAAGCGGCATTAGTAATCGCAGTCGGTGCGGAAACTTTCTTCACCGAATCGATCTAAAACAAGCGTTTTCGTTATCAAGACAATATTCCGCACATGGTACTGGCGTGGTATTTTTTTGGTTATATAACGCATGAATATTTGCAAAAACTAGCAGAAGCGCCAGCAACAGCCCATCAAAACAATCGTACCAGCATCGACGTGTCGTAGCGAAAGTTTTATGAAGTGGTTGACATAATTTCGGAACGAAGTGTCGGAGCGAAATCAGATCGATTTCGGTCAGAATTCGGAACGAAACGGAAGAAAATCCTTGGGAAATTCGGAAGTTCAATTTTTTCTTCGAATTTTCGTACAGATTTCTCAACGATTTCGGAATAATATCGTATGAAAATTGGAGGTATCCTCCGAATCTTCGTACAGATTTCTGAACAATTTCGGAATAATGTCGTATGAATATCGATGGAAAAAAAAAGAAAAAATTTGTTCTCTTACGCCTTTTTATGCCCTCAGCATTTATGCTAACGAGGGTATATACATTTTCATAAGGGTAAAATGAGCCTCATCAAAATAATGTTTTTAGACCGCAATATGTTTGGACGAAATCTGTTTCAGACAATTTTGAGTTGATTTAGCCATGTTCGTCCGTCCGTCTGTCTGGCTGGATGGAGCGCACGATATTTCTTCCAGAAACCTAATATGGATTATTTCGGCCCACTGCTTCAAATAAAATTACTTCCAAACGTACATCAAGTTCCAAGAGGATATGTGTGGCCAACATCTTCAGGTACCTCCCTCACTAATTCAACATATGCGCAGGTTATAGACTGTTCGAGGATTCTTGGACTTGTTTGACAATTGTTGTCTTTTTACTGCGATATCCAATTTTTAGTGGGCATCTCCATATTTCTTGACAAAGCTAAGGTGACCAACTAAAATGGCTTGTGGGCGCAGAAATTATCATCCAAACAGGCCACAACATTCTAAAAACTCCCTGAATACATAATTTTTGGGGGAAAATATTTTGGTTGTTTAGCCAGTATTCGATCTGTTTATAGTCACAAATTCACACAGGCTGCGGGCGCATATCGTGCCAGTAAAGGCGATTTATATTTTTTGACTTATTTTTCAGAAATCAAAATTTGCGATTTGAAATGAAACGACTTAATTCCAAACGTTTACAAGTTATGATAAATACAAAACGCTATTGGGCACAAGTGGTCAATAGACAAGGGCTTTATCAGGTATTATTATAAGCGAATAATTATGTGGGGATCTTTAAGGATCGATAGTTATTTTTCAAAATTAGGCTTTAAGAAATAAAAATGTAAGAAATATTTTAATTCTAGTTCCAATAAGTTGCAAGACCTGAGTCCAGCAAAGCGTTTAATGTCATCGAGTACAAAAACTTCTACTCATACAATTAAAAATTAATAAAACTTCTTCTTTAACATTATAACAAAAGTAGAGAATACAGCAGGAACAACAATCATGAAAATTTTCGACTTATATTATTTTGTCATGACTTAGCTAGAGTTTGCCGATTGGTTTCTGATATTTGTTTCTGAGATATTTGTTCGACCATGCTGTGGCATAGCCCAAACATGAGTTTTGTAGTACCAAACAATACTCCAAGAAGGATTCGGAGTCTATGAATCGTAGTCAATCCCACGGCAGCGGGTTCTTTCGTACCGGATTGACCCGGAACAACACAAAACCAATGTTCCGGCCAGCGGCTGCCACCTCAGTGTGTACATGTTCGTATTTGTTTCGTTTTTCTGTGGTGGGAGCAGCATATCCCGGAATGCCTGCTCCGAATTCTATTGGTCCGAGCCGGGACGGAAGAAAACCCAGTACCAATATATCTGTGCTCAGTTTGTCACATTCGCATCTTCACCCACATCCAATCTTCGGTGAGATGCAATAGATGTTAGGAGTGGGTGCATCTAAGGGGTTGCTCTGGACTCGTCCACGTGAGGGACTACGACAGGGACTATGTTGCTGCATGCTGTGTGAACACAGTTCCCAGTGAGTCGTCGTCGGATTACGAGACTCCCTCGTCGTCTGATTACGAAACTCCCCCGCAGTCCCCTCGACAACAACCACACACGCAGCCTTTAACACCAGCCGTTGTTGTCCCAATCCCCGAAAATGCAGCCTTTTTGCAATTGAATTGCAATGGACTCTGAGGTAAGATCGAGGAGATAGTAGATTTTATGAGTCGGAAGAACATCAAGGTCGCGGCGGTGCAGGAAACCAAGCTGAACAACAACCACAGCTTAGAGCATTGCGATGGTTACAATGTTCTGAGGAAAGATCGCACCAGAAGTGGAGGTGGGGGATTGGCTTTCCTATTGCACCAGTCTGTCCAATACAGACCTATCTCGCTTGAGCCTGTCTCTAATGACCCATACATGGAATGTATGGGGGTAGCAGTCAGGTGTGGAGCTGCCGAGATAGAGTTGCTGAATGTATACATCCCGCAGAGAAATAGCTGTATCCATGATTATAGGCCTGACATTAGCCCGCTCTTGCAAGGTCATAATCGTCTGGTCCTGGGGGATTTTAATGCGCATCATTAGATGTGGCATTCGGCCCTCGGAAACGACCAGAGAGGTACAGCGCTGGCTGAGCAGATTGATAGCTCTACGTTTTGCACGGTCAATGAGGACGCCCCTACCAGAATTAGAGGAGAGTGTCACAGTTCGCCTGACATAACCATCGTGTCACCTGGTCTGACAAATGACGTTACCTGGCAACCCGTCATTTCCCTTGGATCAGACCATCTCCCCATAATAGTCTCCATTAGCAGACCACCCGACTTCATCACCTCTGAACGCCGCACGTTCGTCAATCATAAAAAAGCTGATTGCCGAGTTTCAGAGAGTTCACCAATCACCGCTTCAATAATTGCCCAATCCTTCTGATGTTCGGGTAGCGGAAAGGACGTTCCGGGACATCATCACTGCTGCAGCCGCTCGCCATATCCCTGCTGGTCGAATACCCGAAGTAAGACCAAATTTCCCAGCAGAGGCGACGGGATTAGCAAACGAGCGTGATGAGCTTCGTCGTATCAACCCCAATGACCCCAGAGTCAGGGAGCTGACACTGGAAGTTAACAGGCTGGCCGGCGAGCATAAGCGGAACAAATGGTTAAATCATCTGAAGAGCTGCAACATTGGAGCCGGTATAGGTGAATTGTGGGCAACGGTTAAGTCACTCTCGAACCCTGGAAGAAGGGAAGATAGGACCTCAGTCACGTTTGGCGACGTTACGTTGACTGACCCGAAGAGGTGCGCAAGTAATTTCAATCGACAGTTTGTCGAGCATCCCGAGAGTGACAAGGCGAAGAGAAGAGTATTACGTCGCATCAGATCTCTTCCTGCCGAGGATGAACCACCACAATTTACAATGGATGATGTTGCCAATGCCATCAGGAACGCTAAGTCATCCAAAGCGTTGGGCCCTGATGGAATCTCCATGGTAATGTTGAAGCAGCTGGATGAGCCGGGAGTCGAGTATCTCACCAAAGTCTTCAACTTGTCGCTAGCCACCCTCGTTGTTCCCGAAGTCTGGAAAATGGGCAGGGTGGTCCCACTACGGAAGCCAGGCAAGGATGATGCCAGCAAAAGTGAATCGTACAGACCGATTTCGCTTTTGTCGCCCGTAGCAAAGACACTTGAGGCCTTGATCCTCCCCAGTATCAGAAATAGCTATCAAGTTGCCGATCATCAACATGGATTCCGTAAGCAGCACAGCACGACAACAGCGCTGCACGCCATTACCACATATATCTGTAAAGGACTCAACCAGAGACGGCCGTGCGATAGAACAGTGATGGTGGCTCTTGACTTATCAAAAGCCTTTGATACAGTTAGGCACTCCACGCTGTTTGAGGACATTGAGCAGACAACCCTCCGGCCAAGCTTGAAACGTTGGATAGTCAACTATATGTGTGGACGCCAGTCGTACGTGGAATTCAGGAATAAGAAGTCCAAACCCCGTAGAGTGAAACAGGGAGTTCCCCAAGGTGGGGTGATATCTCCGGAACTGTTTAGCCTCTACCTCTCCTGTATTCCACCCCCTCCAGACGGCATTGAGATCGTGACGTATGCGGATGATTGCACGATCTTGGCGTCGGGTACCTATCCTGATGACATCTGTGAGAGACTGAACAACTATTTAACTGATCTTACCACCTTTTTCCATTCGAGGAATATGCAGATTTCCCCCACAAAATCTACAGCCACTCTGTTCACCACATGGACAGCGCAGTTTGAACGTGAGTTGAATGTCGTGGTCGACGGTAGCAGAATTCCGACCACAAACTGCCCTAAAATTTTAGGGGTCACATTCGACACTACATTCACGTCGTGCGCACACGCCACAGCTATCTGCGACAAGTTGAAAAGTAGGAACAAGGTCCTCAAGTCCCTGGCCGGCAGCACTTGGGGTGCAGATAAAGAAACCTTGTTGACCACATATAACGCGATAGGTCGGTCTGTGGTAAGCTATGCGGCTCCAGTCTGGTCCCCGAGATTGTGTGATTCGAACTGGAAAAAGATTCAAACTTGCCAAAATGCAGCCCTGAGAACAGCGACAGGGTGCCTCCTCAAATCTTCAGTGGACCATCTACATGAGGAGGCGAAAATTCTTCCTGTAAAGCAACACAATGAGATGCTTTCGTTGCAGTACCAGCATGGATGTTATCGTGTGAGCCATCCCAATCACCATCTTGTGGGTAGGCCCGGCCCATTCAGGGAGATCAGGAAGGATATCCATGCTCTAGAGGGAGAGGTCCAACGATACAGGAGAGAACCCCTAGATCAACAAGCATATCAAGCAGGATTGAATAGCATTCACACGGACGCAGTTGCCAAGGCCTTAAGCAATTATAGTGTGAATAAAGTACTTGGAGTACATCCTCCATCTATCGTCCTACTCGCGAATATAGTTATGTAGGGATTGAATTAAAACGTGGATATATTTTTACCACTTTCTGCATGGAGGTTTTTCAACAAAAGGGAATTCCAAAATCTGTATTACAGCTGATATTCTAAAAATTAGATTAAGAGCTGTGAAATACTGAAAATCTTGCGATAGCAGAAATAATGGTAACTCTCTGTGTTTTATCAATGAGTGCACCCCGATTCATATTAGCTCAATGATATGGGACCTACTGTTTATCGCCGAGCCCGAATGACGTGTCTTAAGACACCACTTTGTAGAGAAGGTTCACATGGCTGAAATACTCAGAAAATGTCGCCAACATTACTGAGGGGTATTTTGCCACCCATGAAAAATGTTTGATGTTGCCTGGCGGGGGAATCGAACCCACGACCTTCAGCGTGCAAGGCGGGCGTGCAAACCATTGCACCACTGTGGCACCCAAAGAGAAGTCTTCCTTGTCCCTTAGGGATGTTTGTGGAACAATTATTATACCATAACGTGGACCTATATTTTTTAATCATAAAATACTGAAAATGGGTGCCGGGGTGGGGCGAAATATTCGTCGGAGACCCCCAATGTGGTATACCAATCTTCATATCTCGACGGGATAAAGCGATTTTGAGATGTGTGTCCGTCCGTGCCTCCGTCCGTCTGTCCATTATAAATTGTAATCAAATTCCAGGCCACAATTATGGACCGATCGTCACGAAATGTTGTATGGAGATCGGGTTCAGACCAGAATAGATCCCTATTTGCATTGGTGATGATCGTGAAATATTTAGCGGGTGAATTGGACCAAAAACATAATATTTATGTAGCGGCTCTGTAGGTCGCTATAACAGTCTGATCAACCCGAAATTTGAATTAAGGTAAAAGTATTTGACAAAGAAAAAGCTTGCAATTTGAGATGACGATCAGATAATATTTAGGGGGTTAAATGGATCACAATTTTGTGTGAAAATTGTTATATACAGCATATATATTTATTCCTGGAAGAGACATCCCGGGCAAGTAAGCTATACTTGGAAGAGAAACGCTTCACCTTTCTATTGATGTCAATTGTGTTGGTGTACATGATAAGATAACAGAGTTACAACCTAATGTACCCAGTTATTTGTTTGTAGTGTAAACATAAACACGCTGAAGGTTGCAATTATAGCTCAATAATCACGAAATTTTGTACGGGGTAGGAGTTTAGATAGAAGAAGATGCCTACAATTTTGGATGATGATCTGATATTATTTAGCGGGTGAAATCGACCATTACTTTTGCATGAAAAATACAAAAAAAATATTTTTGGTCTATATTTTATTTCTTGGAGGGCATATACCGGGAAAGTAGACTACGTATGGAAATAGAACAACTGATCTTCCCCCTGATGCAAATTGCAATCACGTGTCTGCTAGATAACGGCCCACTGCTTAATACATATATAATGTGTTTTGTGTAGAGAACCACATTTTCCTATTCCCAGTATTTGCATTATTGCAAATTACACTGTGCAACATTTTTAAGGTAATCTTGTGCAAACAATTCGAACTGAGGATTTTTTGAAAGTACAGACCCAAACGACAAGAAACCCTATTTGAGTTTTGTTGTGTCAGATCCAGCTCGGATGTTATGGCCCCATCTAAACATGGTTAAATATTGAGTTTTTATAGAAATTCGGGGCTATATCTCTGAAATCAATGCGAATCTTCTTCTGACCTTTTTTGGCAAATTTGTAGATAAGGACAAGAATAAAATATTTGGAGAAATAATGAACTCGCAAAACTACATTTATTGCCTCAAATTCCAAATTATATGCAAAAATTCCACAATTTTTATACATTTCGCACCGTATCTCCAAAACCGTTGAGTGTTTCTGAATATTTACTTTTGGAAAAATATTCCCTGGAATGTAGTACACAACTCTTCAGAACATGTCATTGTTGTAAAATGCCTCAATGCCGTTGTTTTCAGTACATTTTTCAACCACGATTTAATAAAAATGTCAATAATGTAGTGAAATCCGAAATGCGAGAATAAACTGTTGGTGTGAACTGTGTTTGAAATACTTGTTGTAAAAGATGTGATGCAAAATACCTCTTAAACAACATGAAGTAAGCATTTTAGAGTTTCAGAATGTTCTAAAGAGTTGTTGAGAACTTTATTTGGAAGATTTTTGCAAACGGTTACTTATTTCAACTCCCAATAGTTTAGCCGATACTGACCAGAAATTCAGCAATTCTACTAGTTTAGGGCTACAATATTGCTAAAGACAGCAAGGCCAAATTCCGATTCGTTTCTGAGATAAAGGCCTGATAAATGAAAAAAGTGTAGATTTACCCCGGTTTAGATGGGGCCATAAAATCCGAACTGGATCTGACAGGACAAAACCCTACTAGGGTTTTTGTAGTCTAAATATGTACTTTCAAAAAATGCATACTAGAAGTTGTTTGCATTTTCAGTGTTGCATAGTGTTACATGGTGCCCTAACGTTTTAATTGTCCAATTGGATTTTTATATATACATTGCAGCATGGGTCACTTTGCCACCTTTTTGCAAAACGATTCCCCAATCAGGCAAAATCAAATTTTCAACAAAATCAATTTAAAACTTCTCTACAAGTGATGTCTTAGGGCATGCCGTTCGGACACGGATATAAGCTGTGGGTCCAATATCATTGAGCGAATATGAATAGGGGTAACACTCGTTCATTGATATGAGAGAAATCTACCTTGTCCCTTCTGAGATGTTTGTGAAACAATTATTATATTATTATTTAAGCTTGGTGTGATACGGTATAAGTTTATTTGTTCCATAAAGAAATTTTGATTTGTGAAAAGCTAATTCCCAGTGGTAAAGGTGTAGGGTATAGGGTCGGCCCCGTCCGACTTTAGCCTTGGCTTACTTGTTAAAAATGTAAACAATACTTGACAATCTATATCTATATACATATATAAAATTCTTCAAGTCTGTCATGATGTTCGAAATGAAACTCCTCCGAAACGACTGGACCGAATTCGATGAAATTTTGTATGTGGAGTTTTTAGGTCTGAGAATAAGTTTTTAGCTATTTTTTATACTGGTCAGTGGAGTGACCAGGGTACCTCCCCCACAAAATTTTTTACGAAAATTACTTGCAATACTATGGTAATTACAGTCTTGATCCTGAATGGTCATCTCGGAGGTGAAACATCGCGGTCAGCCCAATTTTTTCAAAAATTTATAATTATAGGTAATATCCTTAATTTTAGTAAGCGAGACTGCAAACACGATATAAACAGTGGCTTCAATAATTGGGAAAGCGCGATCAACCCCACATTTTGGAATACAGTACAACTCCGATAATGTTAAATGTCGCTTCACCGAAATTCCAAAAAAACGATTGAAAAATAAATAACTAGAACGTCTTAAAAATGTGCATTGCTCACTAAAGCGGCGGGCCAGCAATTCGGTGTATCTATAATCTATCTAAATGTATATATGTAGCTTAGATTTACAAATTTAGTAAGTGGGACAGCAAGCATGACATGAACATTAACTTCAGTGCTTGGAATAACTCCATCAAAACCACGTTTTTTAATACAGCAAAGTCTAGATAAACCCAATAGCAATTTGAAGTCATTTTTTATGAATTACTGATGTTTTCATGTTTAGGAGTGCAAAATAGTAACGTGTTCAATGAAACATTTCCCTGTTAACAAGAAGTAAAAACGACGTTAAGTTCGACCGGCCCGAACTTTTATGCCCACCGCCATAAATTATATTGAAATCAGATTTAAGTCATTCCGTTTGAATAATGTGCCTAAAACATTCAAAATCCCCAAAAAATCTGCTTAAATATTTGATACCTTCAAGGAAGACTAAATACCAAATATAGCCATTTCTGTTGAATAATGCCGCTAAACCCTTGAACATATTGAAAATCGGAAGGTAGCGTTCAATGAAGAGTGGCCGGTGGTCCTCCCCTACTACATTTTTTAAGAAAACGCGAAATCCAAGATATTTTTGAATGTATTGTTTAAAAATTGCTTGCGATACTATCGTAATAACTGTCTTGATCCTGAATGGTCATCTCGGAAGTAGAATATCTGATCAGTCCAATTTTTCGCAATTGTATAAATATTGATAATATCCTTCATTTTAGTAAGCGTAACCACAAAAACGCTGGCTTCAATAAGTGGGAAAGCGCGATCAACCCTACATTTTGGAATATAGTACAATCCCGATAATATAAAATGTCGCTTGACCGAAATTAAAAAAGAAGACGTGATTGAGAAATCAGGCAAAACTTAATTTCAAAGATGGTTAAATAACTAGAACGTCTAAAAATATTGCTTTTGTCACTAAAATGACAGGCCAGTAACACGGCGTATCCATAATCTATCTTAAGGCTAAACACTGTGCATGTACTGTTATTGTGCTGGACCGAATTTGATGAAATTTTGTGTGTAGGTTCAATAGGTGTGAGAATACCAAATTATAGAGGGCCCTGCTCCTCCACCACAACGGTTCAATGAATCAGCACTTTGTCAACCAGATGTAAAAACGGCGTTAAGTTCGACCGGACCGAACTTTTATACCCTTCACCATAAATTATATTAAAACAATCAAAATCCCCAAAAATCGGGAGGTATGGTTTATGGGGACTATATCAAAACGTGGACCTTTACCGACAATTGTCTACCGAGATATTTGATACCTCAAAGGGAGGCTAAAATACCGAACATCGGGAGGTACCGTTCTATGAAGGCTAAATAAAAATCTAAACCTGTACCGAATATTCTATGCGGGAATACCCACAACGAAGACTAAATGCTAAATTGTAGCCATTTCGGGGAATAATGATACACTAAAATCAAAAATATCGAACATCGGGAGGTAGCTATGGTAGCTACATCAGTAGTGGGATTCTGTAACTCATTTTGCTGTTACCGACAAAAATCGGTAAAATGAAATCGCAAAATTATGACTAAAAACATAAAGAAAAGTTGGCATCACTGTTTGTGTCGGTAGAGACTAGCGACTACTTTTTATTCATCGTTAACTTACCGAAAATTTTCGTTAATTATCGAAATTATAATCATTTTAATTTTACCGACAATTATCGATAACAGCAAAAATGAGTTACAGAATCCCACTACAGAACTTGGACCTGCATATACCAATAATTCTCTGAAGATATATTTTATGTCTCCAGTGAAAACTAAATACCAAATAATAGCCATTTCGGTTGAATAATGTGGTTAAAAACCTTATGAGTACCGGACCTGGACCTGTACCGACCATACTATACGGATTGTTTTATATCCCCAAGCGAGTATGAACACTCAATGTAAACATTTTTATGAGGCCTATATACAAATTTTAAATAACAAAAATCTTACGAGTACTATAAATTTCTAGGCCAAATTATAAAGCTCTATGTTAAATATTGCGATTTCAACAAACGGACTTCGTGATATCGACTTATTTTTTATGCTGTGTTATAAACGGATTCACAAAGTTAATTACATCCTCCATATTATAGTGAAAGATATAAATAAAGGAATTTTCTATATTAAATCTGGAGATACCATATGGTAAATAGGGCAATTCCAAAATAACAATTTATTTTATGAAGTTTAAAAAAAAGTGCATATTTATTATTAATTCACTATTAATACTACATAAATAAATATGTAGATAGATTACTAATGTTTACACGGAAAATCTGAACAACGGGCCAGCAACGCGGACCCGGGTTTTTACCTATTTTTTATACTGGTCAGTGGAGTGGTCAGGGTACTTCCCCCACAATTTTTTTTTTTAAGAAAACGAAATTAAAGATATTTTTGAGCGTATTGTTTAAATATTGTTTGCAATGCTATGGCAATTACTGTCTTGACCTTGAAAGGGCGTCGCGGAGGTAAACTATCGCGGTCCGCCAATTTTTTCAAAAAGTATAACTACTGAAATATCCTTAATGTTAGTAAGGTTGGCTTCAAAATTGCTTTAAACACTGGCCTCAAAAAGTTAGATATCGCGATCAACTTCATTTAGAATACAGTAAAATCCTGATAATTTTTAATGACACTTGACCAAAATTGCAAAACAAGTTTTGTGTGAAATATCGTTAAGTGTGAAAATAGGTATTTTTATAACGGGAAGTAGTAGTCACGGGTGGCCTCCACCACAACGATTTTGACCAAAACGCGAAATTTCAGAGGTTATTAGACGTATTTGTATTGGTAATTGTGGTCTATATCATTAGTTGGTGTTTTGGTAGTAGAAATCCGCGATCGCGTCCGAATTTTTACAACTTTATAATTTCAGAAAATACTCTTAAATTTAGTACGTGAGGCAAACGTCAAAAGAAGTGGCACAATCTACACCAATAGTCACATGTTACTTGCTTATGCTGATGATATAGACATCATGGGTCGATCAGTAAAAGAAGTAACTGATACCTTTATAAAAGTCGAAGGAGAATCTGCTAAAGTGGGTCTGGCGGTAAACGGTGAGAAGACCAAGTTGATGGTGTCGACGCGCAATGCGTCCATTGAGCTCGGACCGACTGTGGAAGTTGGTTCCTATAATATTGAGGTAGTAAAAGACTTCGTCTACCTCGGCACCTCCGTCAACACAACAAACGACATCAGTTGTGAAATAAAAAGAAGAATTGTATTGGCCAACAGATGCTACTTTGGATTAAGTAAGCAGTTTAAAAACAAAGCCACATCTCGTCAAACAAAAATAACGCTCTACAAAACACTGATACTACCCGTGCTGATGTATGGCTCCGAAGCCTGGGTACTTGCGCAAGCAGACATGGCAGTGCTTGGTGTGTTTGAGAGAAAAATTCTTCGAAAGATCTACGTACCAATCTGCGTTGACGGTGAATATCGACGTCGCATGAACCACGAGCTGTATCTGCTATACAACGACATCAATATTGTTAAACGTATCGAGATGCAGCGATTGCGTTGGCTAGGCCATATCAAAAGAATGAGCGATGATGAACCCACTAAAAAGGCGTATGAATACATGCCACATGGCGGTGCACGCAGAATTGGCAGGCCAAGGAATAGATGGCGCAAACAAGTGGATGATGAGATGAAAAGGCGCGGTATTCCAGAGTGCAAAGCAACAAATAGAGAGGAATGGAGATCTCTTCTTAGTTCGGCCTATAGAACAAATGTTCTGTAATGGGCCAGCTAAGTAAGTAAGTAAGAGACTAAAATCCCGATCAACTGAAGTCAGTAGTGCTTGGAATAACTCGATCAAGACGACGTCTTTAAGTACAGTCAAGTCTCGATAATTTTAAGCTATAAATAAAACCAGTACCAGTACGAAATATTCCATGCAAGAAGGTTTTGTACCCACAAAGAAGACTAGATACCAAAATGTAGTCATTTCGGTAGGATAATGAAACTAAACCCCAAAATATCTATGTTCGGGAGGTATTTCCTACGGTTGCTATATCAGAACGTGGAAGTAAACCAATAATTCTGGGTAGGAATTTTGTATGCCACTAAGGGAGACTTAATGCCGAATTATACACTTACGCGAAAACCGGAAGGTACCCTGGGCCTGTAGCGACCATTCTATGCAGACATATCAACTAACGCTAATGCGAATACCGAAAATCGGTTTTTGTACCAAATTACAAAGTTCTATGTTAAACATTGCGAGCTGTATGTTGACTTATATTGAGTTATTTTTATGCTGCTCAAGAATATTTTGAAGTGTTGCAAACGGAATCAAAAAGATAGTTAGAATTACAAATGGAATAAATCGAATTACAAAAATAATAATTTGAATTACAAATGAAATAATTGGAAATACATATGTAATAATTCGAATTTCAAATGAAATAATTGAAATTGCACATGGAATATTTCGAATTACAAATGGATAGGTTATTGATGTTTACACGGAAAACCAAAAAACGGGCCAGCAACGCGGACCTGGTCAGCTAGTCTATATATAAAAGGAAATGATGTTAGTTACTATGCGTATAACTCAAGAACGGCAGAACTAATTTTAATATTTCGCATCAATTCGGAATGGTCTCATGGATAAAACTTAAAAAAAAACGGGCAAAATCGGCGAAAATTTGCAAAAAAAAAAAAATGAAGAAAATTAATTGTCTCCACAGATTTCTTTAGGTCTTTTATTATTAATTTATATACGAAAAATTTACATTTGTAGAGCATATCAATTTTCTCAACTATCGAGTAGCGTTTTATTATAGTAGACGTAACCGGAATCAATTTCGGTACATTGATCTTCGTAAATTCATGTAAATTGGTAAAATTTTTCAAACGATGCCCAGAAATCTTTTATATAACGGTTGTGTAACTGATGTTCTGACATTGATTTCTCATTCAGAAAGCCTCAATACCGGAGAAGATTTGAGAAACCGTAAGAAATCACTCTAGAACACAGCCGACCAAGAAGAGGGCACACAAAATTCGCAATATTTGCAACTTTTGACAGTGTGTTAGTAACGTTGTATGCACGCATGCTACAAAACAAAAACAAATCAAAATATTTGTGTGCTCTTTCGTTGCGTTCGGGTCGTGTGTGTGTGAATTGCCGAAAAACTTCGTAACTTTAACAATATCAAAGCACGACATTGCTCTAGAAGATTGTTTTCAAATCAATCACTTTTAACTTCTTCCTACATAGCATTGGTATTCTTTCTTTAGCACTAGAAATGACATGATATGACAAAAAAATGAATTCAATTCGAAATATATATTACGAAGTGGTTCGAATAGATTGATCCGTTGGAGAGTTATCGTGAGCACCAACCAAACAGACGGACAAACATACTCGGGGTCTAAAACCATTATTTCGATGGGGCACATTTTTGGACCTATCGAAGTGCACATACCCTCGTTATGCTTGGTTTACATTTACGAATTCCACTCGATTTCAACTATTAATTCCTTTGCGTATACGTCAAATGAAAACTCATATGATATCCATTGGATTTCATTTGACGTTTAAGCAATGTGATTGCCAGTTGAAATTGAGTGGAATTTGTAAATGTAAACTTACTATTAGCCTAAAGGCTGAAGGTATAAAAACGATGCTAACTAAAGAAAGGGGTGTACCAGTGCGATGAAAAACTGGTCAAGAAACATTTAATCAGTATGTAATGAAAGAAAACTTCAGTAATTTTGTTTTTGGAAAAAGTTGCGTTTTCGTAAACCCGGAACCGATCTCCTAATTTTACATGGTTTTCCATTGGAAATCATAATTCGCTTTGCTTCGTTTCACTTTAGATTGCGTTTTTTGGAACGCATTTACTAGGCAAAGCGAGGTCTTGGTGCATATCGATGATGAACATTTTTGGTCGTATCAAAGTGTATCTTATATACCCTCGTTAGCATAGTACAGGCTACGGGTTAAAAAAAAAACAAAAAAATTTTGTGCTTCATGGCTTCCCCTTAGGGTGGATGGAGTAGAAATTGTAAAAAAATTACATTTTAGAAAGTTATTCTCTTAATTGTGTTCTTTGACGCTTTTCATTAGCTCTGTATTATGTTCTAAAATCAGTAATATGAAAATTCCATAAAAAAAATTGTTAACATTAACACATTTTCCCCATTTGTTTACTTTAATATTGTTTTAAGACATATGTACCTCTGAACCGTGCTAAAACAGTTTATTTTATCGAAATGCCTTAAAATGTTGTATTGACGTACAACTGTTCGCGCATTCCCAAACATATGCTTAAATGTGTGCGTAAAGGACGATATACATACATATATGAACTTCAATTTAAGTGATCAATTGCTGACGCACATGACAAATTGCATTGATCCATAGCCATTAAAGAGAATTCCATATGTCTTTCAATTCATCCATAATTATCATTTAACAAGGGAGGAGGGAAAGCTTCTGTTGACACACACACACTTTTGTGTATTTATAAGACACACATATATGGTTAAAACCAAAAATGTTTTACAATCGATGAATCCGAGTTTCACCCTTTCAGAATTTCCGAACTGTTAGCATATTCTATATACAGTATGACTGAAATTCTTTACAACGAGATGCTTTGGGAAGCTGCTTTGGCATCAATGTAGAAAATGTGTAAATATCTGTTGAAGATAGCAAGTTTTTACAGTGTTTTATTTAACTTTCTTTGCGGTCCGTATAGTTCAAATCTGGTAACTCATTTTAACACAGTTCCAGTCGACCAATCGAACTGAAACTTTGCACACTTTTCAGATTTGGATGACAATACATGAATATGCAATCAAAACCAATATTGGTCCATTTTTACAGTGTTTTTTTATTTGGGTTAGGTTAGGTTGCTTTTCAAATCTGGTAACTAATTTTCCACACAGTTGCAGTTGACCAATCGAACTGAAACTTTGCCCACTTTTCAGATTCGGATGACAATACATGAATATGGGCCCATTTTTTCCTATAGCCCGTATATAGCGGTACCACCCGATTTCAGGTATTTTGAAGATTTTATTTTCATCTTTAGCCCGAATTAGCTGTAATTTGGCATTTGATATTCCCAATGATATAGACATTTCCAATCAAAAATTGTGAACATAGGTGAGGTTTTGGTATAGCCCCTATATAGCGGTACCACCCGATTTCAAGTGTTTTAAGGATTTTATCTTAATTTTTAACCCGAATAGGCTATAATTTGGCATTTGTGGTTCCCAATGGTACCGAAACTTCCCCAACAAAAAGTGCGAACATAGGTCCAGGTTTTGGTATAGTTCCCATGTAGCGGTACGACCCTATTTCAAGTGTTTAAATATTTTATCTTCGTTTTTAGGCTGAATTTGCTGTATCGTGGCATTTAGAGTCACCAATTGTACATAAACATATCCACTAAGAATTGTTGACATAGGTCCAGGTTTTGGTGTAGCCCCCATATAGCGGTACCACCCGATTTCAAGTATTATGAGGATTTCATCTTCATTTTTAGCCTGAATTGGCTGTAACTTGGCAATGGCACCCCCTTCTTCCTTAATAAAAATGATGGAAATAGGTACAGGTTTTGATATAGCCCCCAAATAGCGGTACTACCTGATTTCAAGTGTTTTAAGGATTTTATCTTCATTTTGTGTCTAAATTTTCGGCCTAAATTGACGATAATTTTGTTCTCAGTGATCAAAAAATTATTTACTTAAAAGTTAAAAATAATAAAAAAACAAGTAAGAAAAGTCTATAGTCGGACGGAGCCGACCATGGGATACCCTATACCACTATCCCTGGACAATCACTCTCTACGGAATTTCTTTTCAATGATTGTCAAAATTTAATGATCAAATATCAGAGATGTAATGCATAGTACTTATGACCAAAACCAAAAAGTTATCTAGCATGACAAAGACATTTTTGTAGCAGGAAAGGAAAATTTAGTTCACACAAACTAAAATGTAATGAAACCCACTTATGTAGTACTACTACTTCCGTTGTTTAACCGCTACGTTATTGAAATTTTTACCAATTTCACACAAAAGTTTAAGTCCATTTAACCCGCTAAGTATTATCTGATCTTCACGTTGGTTTGTAAGCTTCTTCTTCATCATAAACTCAAACTTTGTTTAAAATTTTGCGGGTTATTATTTTGACCTACAGAGCAGCTACAAAATTGGATAAAATTTTGTTTTTGGTCCATTTCATCCCCTGAACATTTCACGATCATCACCAAAAACTAATCATTTCTATTCTGGCCCGAACCCAACCTCCTTAAAAAATTCGTTACAACGGGTCCATAATTGCGGCCTTAAGCTTGTTTACAGTTTTTAATGGACGGACACACATCGCTAAATCGCTTTATCTCGTCGAGATATGAATGTTGCCATACCAAATAAGAGGTCTAGGACGAATATTTCGTGGTGTTACATAAACTTTTGGAGAGACAATATGTAGCATGGGATAAAAATGTGGTTCTCTACACAGAACCCGTTATATATTAGGCAGTAGGCCCGTTATCTAGCAAACACTTTATTGCAATTTACATCAGAGGAAAGGTCAGTAGTTTTTTTTTCATATGTAGGCTACTTTACGAAATATATATGTCCTCAAGGAATTAAAATCGACCAAAAAATAAAATTTTTATATTTTTCATACAAAAGTAATGGTCCATTTCACCCGCTAGAGAAATGTTCACAATTTTCACACAAAAGTTTTGGTCCATTTAACCCTCTAAATATTATCCGATCGCCATCTCAAATTGCAAGCTTCTCCTTTGTGATTGATTTGACTATTATTGAGTCCTACAGAGCCGCTAGAAAATTGGATAAATATTATGTTTTTGGTCCATTTCACCCGCTAAATATTTCACGATCATCACCAATAAGAATAGGGATCTATTCTGATCTGAACCCGACCTCCATACAAAATTTCGTGACGATCGATCCATAATTGCGGCTTGGAGCGTGTTTACAATTTATAATGGACACACATCTCAAAATCGCTTTATCTCGTCGAGATATGAAGATTGGTATACCACATTGGGGGTCTCCGACGAATATTTCGCGGTGTTACATGAATTTTTTCCAAAACAAACTTATGATACCCTTTTCCACATTGTGGTATAGGGTATAATGATTGAATTTAAATATAAATTAGAAATAATAAAGGAAGAACTATCCAATATAGAATTTGCTATTCAATGGGCAAAAGCCAATGTTGTGAATTCTGTCGTTTTCTCCAATGCCGAAATAGAAATATTTGAAGAGATCTTTAATAAAATACCCTTTTCCAATTTAGATGAACTTTTAAAATTTGCAACGATCACATTTCAAAGGAATTTTTAAACGTTTTTGAAAAAAGGGACCAAAAAGGCCTCTTTAGTGACTCGCATGAGGTTAATTTTTTAATAAAAAGATACCCCGCATTGTTGTCAGTAATATTGCCAAAGACACTTTATACCGAAAATGCAAGGATTCCAAGGAATCTGATGTCGAATATTTCAAAACCTGTAGAAATGGGCGGAACTTGCCTCGCCTATTTAGGTTACTTCCCGACGTAAACTTTCAAAACGCCGATACACGTGTCTTCTTTTTTCGGTCCTCTTTCATAATCTGTGCGGGGTTTCTTGTAATTATAAAAAAAAGTTTGGTTATGTTGTACTGTGTATAAGCTTTTCTCGTTTGTTGTAGCTATAGTATGCAATTTAAATACCCAATCTCTATAAATTTGGTTTCATATTTCTCTACGCATTGTCTGGATTCCGTAGATATTTATAATTAATTTTTTTAGGTTTGTACGGACTCTGGGGCAGCATAATTTTGACTTACTTCTAGATTTTTTATTATTTGTAAATATTTAAACATCTACGAATAGATATGAAACGCTATTAACTATTTGTGCATAACATTTCTCATAAAAACAAATAAGGCATTTTTTCTTTGTATGAAAATAAAAACCGGTATAACTTTAGCGCGCATTGGCCAATTTTGTGAACGCGCACGGATTTGAAATCAAACTTTTTTCCTTAACCTGTAAACAAAAAATCATAGATGTGCTCGCAAAAAAAGAAATAATTTCTTTCAATTGGAATTGCAAAAGAATTTTGGTTTTTACCATATACATACGTATGAATATTGAAAGCCATCTTCAGAAATTATATACATTCGTTCACATATCTTCTGTTAAAGCCAATTATTTTCAATTTACATGATGAAGACGTCGTGCAGTTAAGTGAGTGGAACGAACAACAATCCTTGAACATTTATAGTGGATGCACTTTAACAATTAACTCAGTAAATTCATCAGCTTAATTTGATGCAATGCCATGGCAAAAGACATTTCTATATGTTTTATTTGTGTTTACCTTTAAAAGGAAGCGAGCATGTGCAAGGAAATAAAAACAATTAAAAGAGGGCTATAGTCGCGGAATTTATTTGTTCCCTTCGAGATGTTGTGGTAATATATGTTGGTATGTATTATTTCGTCATGAAATTTGTATTAAGACTGAAAAAAATACCTATCGTATTTTGAAATAGCGTTTGGTGACTTTATCCGATTCGATCAATGAAAGAGATCAATATTTCGAGGTTTTACATTGCTTCTAATCAAAGATAGCATAAAAACTTCAAAACCCCGTAAAGAATGGTATTAAAATCAAGATGGAGATGTTCACGGAAGAACATATTAATTTTCTAATAAAGATAGTGAATGTCTTGGTGAGGGTCGCGTGTGTAGAGTAAGGAGATCATTTTGTTAAATAGGGATCTACTTTTAATACAGTCCACTTGAAAAGGGTAAACATGTGGTAAGCAGATAAGGATTTCCATTACCACATGTGGTATGTCTGAGATAGAGTGACACATCTCGAAAAATCAAGTTTCGAGAAAAACGCGTTTTAAGCTGGCGATTGAAAATTGAAATCCCGACATAAAAAGATTATTACACAAAAACTGAAATAACTACTTGGACCATATTTTGCAACCATATAGCCAGATATCTGTGCTCAATTTCTGTTCATGATCAAGCATGATTAGAAGTGCTTTAGTGCTTCATAAACTCAAAAAACTTTTGTGTTGAATTATGCGAAACTCGTAGTAGATGAGCTATAACTCGTCGAGTTTCAGAGATATCAGCATGACACAAGATAAAGTAGAAGTCGTAGAAAAACTAGAAATTGCTAACTCAGGAAACGCATTTTTGAGTTATGTCACTTTTTGAGTTATGTCACTTTGTCTTTTCTACACACTAGTCTAAGTAGCTTAAGTCATATTATTGTATTTAGCTATTAAGAATATTTTTACTTTTAATATTACTTACTTACTTACTTACTTAGCTGGCCCATTACAGAACATTTGTTCTATAGGCCGAACTAAGAAGAGATCTCCATTCCTCTCTATTTGTTGCTTTGCACTCTGGAATACAGCGCCTTTTCATCTCATCATCCACTTGTTTGCGCCATCTATTCCTTGGCCTGCCAATTCTGCGTGCACCGCCATGTGGCATGTATTCATACGCCTTTTTAGCGGGTTCATCATCGCTCATTCTTATGATATGGCCTAGCCAACGCAATCGCTGCATCTCGATACGTTTAACTATATTGATGTCGTTGTATAGCAGATACAGCTCGTGGTTCATGCGACGTCGATATTCACCGTCAACGCAGATTGGTCCGTAGATCTTTCGAAGAATTTTTCTCTCAAACACACCAAGCACTGCCATGTCTGCTTGCGCAAGTACCCAGGCTTCGGAGCCATACATCAGCACGGGTAGTATCAGTGTTTTGTAGAGCGTTATTTTTGTTTGACGAGATGTGGCTTTGTTTTTAAACTGCTTACTTAAACCAAAGTAGCATCTGTTGGCCAATACAATTTTTCTTTTTATTTCACAACTGATGTCGTTTGTTGTGTTTACGGAGGTGCCGAGGTAGACGAAGTCCTTTACTACCTCAAAATTATAGGTACCAACATTCACAGATGGTGCGGTGTTTATGGACATATTACGCGTCGATACCATCAACTTGGTTTTTACGCCGTTTACTGCCAGACCAACTTTAGCAGATTCTCTTTCGACTTTTGCAAAGGTGTCAGTTACTTCCTTTACCGATCGACCCATGATGTCAATGTCGTCGGCATAAGCCAGTAACATGTGGCTGTTCGTGTATATCGTTCCATTTCTTTTGACCTTCGCGTCTCGTATGACCTTTTCCAGCAGGTTGTTGAATAGATCACACATCAGGCCGTCTCCTTGTCTGAAACCTCTTTTGGTAGTAAACTCTTCGGAGAGGTTCTTTCCAATTTTAACTGAGGATCTCGTCTCAGTTAATGTCATTCTACAAAGTCGAATGAGCTTTGAAGGAATACCAAAATCAGACATGGCTTGGAACACCTTTGAACGTATAGGGCTGTCGAATGCTGCTTTATAATCGACGAAAAGATGGAAGGTGTCGATCTGCATTTCTTGGGTCTTTTCCCAGGATTTGTCTCAAGGTAAATATCTGGTCAATGGTGGATTTGCCAGGTCTAAAGCCGCACTGATAGGGTCCAATAATTTCATTGACCATAGGCTTTAGTCTCTCACACAATATGCCAGATACTATCTTATATGCAATAGGGAGCAGACTTATGCCCCTATAATTGGAGCACACAGTCTTATCACCCTTCTTGTGGACGGGACACAGGATACTCAGGTTCCAATCGTCGGGTACTCGTTCTTCCTGCCAGATGGTGCTAACTAGCTGATGAATACACCTTATCAGCGTGTCGCCTCCGGTTTTGAACAGCTCGGCTGGTAAGCCATCGGCCCCTGCTGCCTTATTATTCTTCAGCCGATTTATTGCTCTCTTTACCTCATCTTGGCTGGGCGGTATACATTCAATGCCATCTTCTGGGATTGGGACTGTGGTATCTTCGTCGTCTTCGCTGCTATTGGATACCAACAGATTTGAAAAATGTTCTTTCCATATCCTGAGTACACTATCTGTATCAGTTACCAAATTACCTTGCTGGTCTCTACAGGAGGATACGCCTGTACCAAAGCCATCAGTTTGATGCTTGACTCTTTGGTAGAATTTTCGGAATTCATTCTGGCTCCTGTACATCTCGATTTTTTCACACTCCCGCTTTTCCATCTCTCTCTTTTTCCTGCGGAAAAGACGTTTCTCCTCTCTCCTTTTCTCCCTGTATCTCTCTCGTACGCTACGCGTTGCTACGGATTGTAAAGTAGCCTTATATGCCGCATTTTTCTCTTCGGTGGCAGCACGACACTCCTCATCATACCATGGATTCCTTGGTGGAGGTCTCTGGTATCCAAGTATGGATTTTGCGGCTGTTTGCATGGAGTGGGCAATTGCGCTGATATGTTATCGGGATGAGGAGTGCTTTGATTAAGCAATTGGGCTAGTTGAGTGGAATATGCTGTGGCTATCTGTTGTGATTGCAGCTTACCGATGTCTAACTTTCGTGTTGTGTCTGTTCGTACTTTGTTTGCTACGTTTAAGCGGGTGCGTACCTTTGCTGCAACAAGGTAGTGGTCCGAATCAATGTTTGCGCCTCGGAACGATCGTACATCCAACACGCTCGATGAATGTCTTCCATCTATCACAACATGATCAATTTGGTTTCTTGTTTTCTGATCTGGAGACAGCCAGGTGCCCTTATGAATATCGAGATGATTAAATCTGGTACTGCTAACTACCATGTTTTTTGCAGCTGCAAAGTTTATCAGCCTCATACCATTGTCAGATGTTTCACTGTGGAGACTGAATTTCCCGACTGTTGGGCCAAAGATATTCTCCTTTCCAATTTTGGCATTAAAATCGCCTAGAATGATTTTAATGTCATGGGCAGGGCAACGGTCATATGTTTCTTCTAAGCGCTCGTAAAATATATCTTTGGTCTGTTCGTCCTTTTCTTCAGTGGTAGCATGAGCGCAAATAAAGCTGATGTTGAAGAATTTAGCTTTTATTCGAATTGCAGCAAGTCTTTCATTCACTGGGGTGAAGCTGGATACCAAATGTTTTAGTCTCCGACTAACTACGAATCCACAACCAAACTCATGCTTTACGTCATGGCAGCTATAATACAGTGCGTCACTTTAGGTGTTGTTGTGACGCCTTTCCCAATCCATCGTATTTCCTGTATGGCAGTAATATCGGTCTTGTACTTTTCAAGTACGTCTGCCAATGCGAAGACTGCACCTTCTCTATAAAGAGTGCGAACATTCCAGGTGCAGATTCGCAGATCATGGTCCTTAAAACGTTTGCGGGGTTCGTCAACTTTAGAGGGGTTTGTTTTTCTTTTCTTTCGTTTTTTCATAGTAGGCTGTTTTTTGTAGGGGAGGGTTACTAACCCGACGCCCAAACCCAAGTTTTTAACGTTCTTATGGGTGAACGCGCGGCACATGTTAGCTCACTACCTTTAACGGTTGTTAAAGGCAGTTCCCCAGGTGACACCACGGGGACGTCAGTGTCCACTTGAGATGAAAGAGGGACCAAGATAAATCCTGGACTTTGCCATGTTAAAACCGGTCAGGACCGTTGCTTGGTATCTTCCATCCCCTACGTCTTTTAATATATGAGTGCATATAACGCATTCATCCAGGAAAGACGTCTTGTTTCCTGGTTTTTTTTTAAAGAAGATATCACAAAACATACCTACCAAAATTATTTTTCCCAATACCCTGAAAACATAAAACCGCGTGCGTCCGCTATTTTACCTATGCCACAACTGACAAATTTTTGGGAGATAATAGATCTTCATTAAACTCACAATTTAGCCTTAAACGGATTTTTTCTAGCACTTGTAGTTTGCGAGAAAATCGGCGCTGGTGTAGCCGCCCCAGTGGCTAAGGGGCCCCATGTTACCATATATATATTTTGTTTTTGTATCACGAGTTTGTTTTAAAATATGTATGTACCGTAATGTGGGGCTGTACCAAACCATTGACATATACCAAACATTTTTAGTAAACAAAATTCTTCACAAAGGACTCGGAATATGAAATTACGTTAAACTAAGATTGGAAGAAATTTTTGAAAAAGTGTTAGAATTATCTTGCACAATAGCCATTTTAGTATGTGCTGTTAGGGTTTTGATGCTTGGACCATTATCTCAGTAAGTATTGACTTACTCCGGAAGAAGATTGTACCGTTGAAAATGAGGCCGCTACAACAACCTAGTGAAAAAAGAATGAAAACGATGCGAGAGGAGCTCTTAAACTTCACTTTATGCAAATTTTGTGGGGAGGTACCCGAGGGAGTGGACTGATACAATCCATATTCCAACCTGATACATGACTGGATGAAATAATACGATGTGCAATGTCTGCACCAATCAGAAACTCCCTGCGAGAATTATCTTGCAGATTTGCCATTTTGGCTGGTCCCGTTAGGGTTTCTTGGAGCTTTTAAGCCAATATCTCAGGAAGTATGGACTTTCGCAAGAAAAAAATTGTACCGTCGTAAAGGGAGCCGCAAGCGCAACTTACCGAAAAAAAATCAAAACGATCCGAGAGGAGCTCTTAAACATCACGTTATCCTAAATTTGTGTGGGAGGTACCCGAAGGAGTGGACCGATATAGTCCATATTCGAACCCGATCTATATATGGTGGCGATGTGCAAAGTTTGGACCAAATTGATTGTTCCCTTCGAGATTTATCGTTTACCACCATATTACACAAAATTTTTGAACTTCTGTGGGGGAGGTAGCCGAAGAAGTGGACCGATATTGCCTATCTTCGAACATAAACTAAGTTTGGACAAAATATAACGATATCGAATCGGTTGATCCGTTCGAGAGTTATCGTGCGCACCAGACAGACGAACGGACATGGCTAAATCAACTCCAAATTGTCTGAAACGAATTTCGTCCAAACATACTTGGGCTCTACAACCTTTATTTCGATAAGACACATTTTTCGCCGTATTAAAATGTGTAGGGTATATACAGAGGCTGAGGGTATAAATACTGTGTGAATCTACATCCACGACTCTTAATGGATTTTATTGAAATAGGTTTAGATCCATGTATTTTTTCACGGTTGATAGTGAAATCGAATACGCATAAAAAGTGTGTAACACTTTGTGCAAATTATTAGCGTTATAAAATTTTTTGGACACTGAACTGCAAACGATGCTACATTTTAGCCGCCAAAGTAAATCCTGGCAAATGTGTACAAATTAAAAGAGAAGAATTCGCCGTATTGATGAACCGCATGCACATCAAGTGATTTTGAGGATTTCGCGATTTACACGCAATTCAAAATGAACATTACCCGATTCAGTTTTATTTGAAGATTATACCCCATTCAAAAGAACCCAGTTTATCATATGGGGTCCTACAGTTTGACGACATTTCCTGAGTATATCTGCCATGAAAAAATTTTCTACAAGTGGTGTCTTAGGGCACGGCGTTCGGATTTGGCGGCAAATTGTTGTATGTATAAATCCCAAAATTATACGCCAGGAGGAGGTCAGTGGGTGCCTTCACCTTCACCAAATTAATATTTCAAAAAAAAAAAAAACTTTAGCGGTAGCGACACCGAGTACATTTTGAAAAAAAAAAACGTGGCGAAGCGATATATCGCACCTGTTCAACAAAAGGTAGTTACTCAAACTTTTCTATTTTTCAGTAGAGACAAAAGTGAAATACCGGCATTTTTGACGAAAGAATAGACAAAGAAATGCCAGATTTTTACATTGGTTAGGGTAATTCATTTTCTTAATAAAAAGTTCAAATTTTTAGTTACTACCCTTCTATTGAACAGGTGCGATACGCATAAAAAATCCAAATAAGCCCGGGTTCCACGTAATTCGCAATAATGCACACACTGGGAATTTCTCTGCCATGATAAACACAATTATAGAATGGTAGAAAAATGTGTTCTCTACAGAAAACCCACTTTACATTAGGCAGTTGCCCCGTTATCTACCAAACTCATTATTGCAATTAGTATCAGTGGAAAGGTCAGTCGATTTTTTTCATATGTAGACTACTTTGGCGGTATATGCCCTCCAGAAATTAAAATATGTACCTCGTGCAAAATTTCGTGACTATTGAGTTGCAATTGCGACCTCTAGTCTGTTTATTATTATACTACGAACAAATTGTTGGATATATGGCTGTTAAGTTATCATGTGCACCAACACAATTGGCATCAATAGAAAGGTCAAAAAATGTTTTTCCAAGTATATCTTACTTACCCGGAATATGTCTTCCAAGAATAAAGATATAAGCTGTATATTAATAATTTTCACAATTTTCACACAAAAGTGGTGGTCCATTTAACGTTCTAAATATTATCTCATCATCATCTACAATTGCAAGCTTCTTTTTCGTCATATACCCTAACCTTATTTTAAATTTCGTACTATTATTGCGACCCAGAGAGCCGCAACAAAATTGGATAAATATTACGTTTTTGGTCCATTTCACCCGCTAAATATTTCACGATCATCACCAATAAAAATAGGGATCTATTCTGGTCTGAACCCGACCTCCATACAAAATAACAAGTATAACAAGTTGCAAGCCAGAAATTTTTTTGAATTCTTTCTTAATTTCTGCGAAAATGTACAACTTTTTCAATATGTAGGAATGTAGGAATCCTCAAATTAACATTGTTTCTCAATATAATAAATAGCGTTTTTATAAGATTTTTTCTTATAATCAGAATTGAAACCGCCATAACTTTTGCGCGCAATAACCAAAATTAGTATCTGGAACAGATTTGAGAATGGGAATTTTTTCTCAATCCATGTACCAAAAATCTTTCATGCAGCTTAGAACAAATTTTTAATTTTTTTCAAATGGAATATTAAACAAATTTGATTTTTTCTCATATATACTTTATATGCTCGCAAATGATTAGTACGGTTTGTTACAAACAGAAACACAAAGTTAATATACCTATGGTGAAGGGTATAAACAACTATGGTGAGGGGTATAAAAAAACTATGGTGAAGGGTATAAAAAACTTGGATTTCCTCAATCATCGGTTTCCAAAATCGTGAAAAAATAAAAAAACCCTATACATATGATCTGATCGCGATTAATTTAAAAAGCGCTTAAGCGATTTTTTTTTTTCATTTTTTCTCATCTTTGAACATTTTAGTTTTAGAAACTGCAAAAACTTCCTAGGTGTAAGCGGTTTTCATTTGAAGTTAGTTTGGGCGCACCGTACAAGAAATTGCTTTATAAGGAGGTGATACAGTCAGTGCATTGTCTCAAAAATGATAAAACCTACGAAAATATTATGGAGGCCAATCATTTAGAGAATTTTCACAGCTACAACATTTGCTCTAATCCCATTTCAATAGGACTAGCGGTTTTCAAGCAAAACCTAAAATGTGAACTTTGATCGCGATTTTTTAAAAATTCCTTCACCGATTTTTTTGTGTTTTTTTTTTCTCATCTATGAACATTGCAAACTCAGAATCTGCAAAAACTTTTCAGGTGTAAGCCCTCCCATATAATGTTGGTTCAGGCGCACCGTAATGTTAGACAGAAACTCGTTTATCTAACTGCTACATTGATATTATTTGCTTCAAATGAGAGGTCTTGAGTTGGTTTTCAACTTTAGTTTGCGTAAGTTGTCCGAATATGCCCCCAGACTTTAAATTACTGATTAACAAGTAAAAAAGTATCAGTCGGCTTTGCCGACAGAGATATACCCTCAGCTTGTGTATATTGAAACAATTTTTTCCCAAAATACGTCTGTATTTAGGGGGTTTTAAAAATGTTGGGCGTTTGAACCGACAAAAACGTTGATTTGTATTAAAGATCAATAGTTTTGCGGAGGAGATACTAAAAGGAATGGATCGACATTGACCGTTATGGAAGTGGATCTCCAGGCACAACATATGATGCAATAGGGGGTTTTAACACTCTTCAGGCTGTTTGCTCAAGAAGTAGGGACTTGCCCCTAAAAAACTTTTACCATCGTAATTGAGGCAGCGAAAGCAAGTTGATTCAACAGAAATCAAAGTGATTCGGTATTAGGTCTTAAAGTGAACTTATCCGAAATTTTGTGTGGGAGGTACCGGATGGAGTGGACAAATATAGTCCATATTTGAACCTGATCTATATCTGGTAAATATATTACGATGTGTAAAGTGTAGACCAATTCGGCCACTCCCTTCAAGAGTTACCGTACGAACAATTTTTCCGAACATTTTTGAACTTTTGTGGGCGAGGTACCTGGAGGAGTGGACCGATCTGGCTTATCTTCAAACTTAAACTATGTTTGGACAAAATATTACTAAGGCCATATTTTGGACCGAATCGGCAGATCCGTTCGAGAGTTATCTTGCGCTCCAACCACCTCATATGGTGTCATAGGGGTTTTTTGCAACTTTCATGCTTTTTTCTCAGGAAGTATGGACTTGCCCCTGATGAAACTTGTACCGTCGTATGGAGGGCAGTGAATACAAGTTGCTAAAACAAAAATCAAAGGGATACCAGAAATGACCCTAAACTGAACTTTTCTGAAATTTTGTGTGGGAGGTACTCGAAGGAGTGGACCGATTGAGTCCATTTTGGAACCTCATCTAAGTTTAGTAGAAATTTCACGATGTTCAAAGTATGGATCAAATCGGTCACTCCCTTTAAGAGTTATCGTGCGCACAAATTTTCCGAACATTTTCGAACTTTTGTGGGGGAGGTACCGGAAGGAGTGGACCGATGTAGCTCATCTTCGAACTTAAACTAAGTTTGGGCAAAATATTACGAAAGCCAAAATTTGAACCGAATCGGTTCATCCGTTCGAGAGTTATCGTGCGCTCCAGCCAGCAGGACAGACAGACAGACGGACAGACAGACGGACGGACATGGCTAGATCGACTCCAAATTGTCTGAAACACATTTCGTCCAAACATACTTGGGGTCTAAAGCCATTATTTTCGATGAGGCACATTTTCATCGTATCAAAGTGTATATGGTAAATTTCGAATGACAATTGTAAAAATTAGGCCCGAATAATATGATTTTAGAAAAATATTCACACAAAATTTCGTCATTTCGATACATATTTCTGTGAAGCTGTGGAGGCTACATTCACGATATACGTATCAAAAAGCTCAGAATCGCAAGTGCTATAATCCTATTAAAGCCTTTTTGAAAAATCTGTTTGCGGAACGCGACTAGAAGAAAATGTCAAAAAACACTGTAAATTTGGCTTCAAAATGTCAGCGTCATTTAATGGTAGACGCAGATGAAATTTTGAAAAGTTATACATTAGTGAGATTATCCTTATTTAGTTGGCTTCTACTTTTACTTTGACAGGAAAATCGTGAGAAGTGTGGTTTACTCACAAATCGAGAGAAAACAAAAAAAGACACGTTGGCTTCAACCCATTTTTACCCATTTTCTAACAGCTTCCACGCAAATTAACTTTTGAGACCAATATTTTTTGCCACGTCCAAAAACATTTCATTTTATCCATAAACATTTAGTTTGTATAATATAAAATTACAAGTCGCGTGTTCTAAAAGGGTAAACCTTGGCTTCAGCTATGTTAAATTTTCAAAAATATTGGTGATATACCCTCCTTAGCCTAAAGGCTGAGGGTATAAAAATCAAATTTGGTATTTTCCCACAAAAGTTATGGTCAATTGTAAACGCTAAATACTATCCGATCATTATCAACAATTATTGGCACTAGCCTTGACCAAAGCTACACTACCCACAATTAAAACTGAGGGATCCTTGCATATATTAGGCGTAACTTTGTTATCAGACCACGTACATGAACATAATTAGGATCATGGAATGGTCACGTGTTCCTATTCTATATACATATAACTTACATTGGTATAAAATAGTTTCCAGGAATTAAGATAAAGTCATTTCACTAATAACATTACGAATTTTCACACAAAAGTTCTGGTCAATTAAACCCGCTAAATATTTTTGATCATCACGTTAAATTACATGCGACTTCTCTGTCGTAAAACCAAACCTTACATATAACTTCGCGCCGATCAGATTAACGTTTTGTTTTTGGTCCATTACACACCCCAAATATTTCACGATCATCGGCAAAAATTATATAGTCTGAATCCGACCTCCATACAAAATTTCATGAAGATTGGTCTATAATTGCGGCCTGTAGCGTGCGTACACTTTTTAATGGATGGATAGATTAACGGACACACATCTACGACGAATATTTCGCTGTAGGGTATAAATATTGAATGTGACTCAAGTTTTCTGAGTTCACAATTTATGGAATTCCATTGACTTTATGCACAAATATATATACCATGTGGGAGGAACAATTGCGATATATGGGAGAAGAAATACATACATATATGGACAGAATATTGGTGGCATACATGTATGTGTGTTAATTAAATTTTTCCACTTCGTTGACTTTATCAAATTTGAAATGTATAAGGTGAAAAGCAAAAATGTTTTACAGTCGATGAATCCGAGTTTCTTCCTTACAGAATTCGCGAACTATTAACATATTCTATATAGTACGACTGTAGTCCTTTAAAACGAAGTGTTTTAGGAGGGATCCTATAATGTCGACCTTTAAAATTCATTTTCGTGGAAGCTGTGTTGGCATCATTGTAGAAAAATGGGTAAAAATGGGTTGAAGCCAACAATTTTTTTATGTTTCCTTCCGATTTATGGCTTAACCTTACATTTCATAGACATATGCCCTAAGAAAGACGCAAATAATATTCCATGGGCAATATGATACTAGTGTATAATTTTTTAATATATCCTCTGCATCCACCTAAAATTGATGCTGACATTTTGAAGCCGGAATTTCGTGGTTTTTTGAATTTTGTTTAATAATCCGGACGCGCAACAAGATGATGTGCAAAACTCATAATAGGATTATAGAACTCGTGATTTTAAATCGTTTAATGTATATCTCATGAGTGTGCTCCAAACAGTATCCTAGTAATTAGAGGCTAAAAGACCAAAATTTGATGCGTAAATTTTCTTAAAAAACTATTTTTGCGTGTAAAATTTACAAGTGTCAATGAATTTCCCATGAACCCCGCGTGAATTTAGTTTTTTTACGCGGCGGATCTAATGAGCATTTCCGCGATCGAATCCATCCACTAATACCGCGGATATAAATCAGCAAAAGTATATTTAGACAAATCCGCGTACTAAACCGCGATTTTCTTTAAAAATTTTTATGTAAATGGAATCCTTATACGCGATTATAATATTTGCGAAAATGCGTGTCATAAATTACAGGGATAAGCGAGTAATATGGGTATCTTACGCAAAATAGAGGGCGACGTAGGGGATGGAAGATAACAACGGTCGTGACCGGTTTTAACATGGTAAAGCCCAGGATTTATCTTGGTCCCTCTTTCATCTCAAGTGGACAACGAACTCCCCGTGGTGTAACCTAGGGAACTGCCTTTAACACCCGTTAAAGGTAGTGAGCTAACATGTGCCGCGCGTTCACCATAAGAACGTTAAAAACGTGGGTTTGGGCGTCGGGTTAGTAACCCTCCTCTAGAAAAAACAGCCTACTATGAAAAAACGAAAGAAAAGAAAAACAAACCCCTCTAAAGTTGACGAACCACGCAAACGTTTTAAGGACCATGATCTGCAAATCTGCACCTGGAATGTTCGCACTCTTTATAGAGAAGGTGCAGTCTTCGCATTGGCAGACGTAATTGAAAAGTACAAGGCCGATATTACTGCCATACAGGAAATACGATGGATTGGGAAAGGCATCACAACAACACCTAAAGGTGACGCAATATATTATAGCTGTCATGACGTAAAGCATGAGTTTGGTTGCGGATTTATAGTTAGTCGGAGACTAAAACATCTGGTATACAACTTCACCCCAGTGAATGAAAGACTTGCTGCAATTCGAATAAAAGCTAAATTCTTCAACATCAGCTTTATTTGCGCTCATACTTCCACTGAAGAAAATTACGAGCAGACCAAAGATATATTTTACGAGCGCTTAGAAGAAACGTATGACCGTTGCCCTGCCCATGACATTAAAATTATTCTAGGCGATTTTAATGCCAAAATTGGAAAGGAGAATATCTTTGGCCCAACAGGGAATTTTTTCAGTCTCCACAGTGATAGACTTTGCAGCTGCAAAAAACATAGTAGTTAGCAGTACCAGATTTAATCATCTCGATATTCATAAGGGCACCTGGCTGTCTCCAGATCAAAGAACAAGTAACCAAAGTGATCATGTTGCGATAGATGGAAGACATTCATCGAGCGAAGTAGTAGCGAAGACGATAATATCACAGTTACAATCCCAGAAGATGGTATAGAATGTATACCGCCGTGCCAAGATGAGGTAAAAACAGCAATCAACCGCCTGAAGAATAATAAAGCAAAAGGAGCCGATGGCTTACCAGCAGAGCTGTTCAAAACCGGAGGCGACGCGCTGATAAGGTGTATGCATCAGCTAGTTAGCACCATTTGGCAGGAAAAACGCGTACCCGACGATTTGAACCTGAGCACCCTGTGTCCCGTCCACAAGAAAGGAGATAAGACTGTATGCTCCAACTATAGGGGCATAAGTCTTCTCCCTATCGCCTACAAGATAGTGTCAGGGATATTGTGCGAACGACTAAAGCCAATGGTCAACGAAATAATTGGATTATACCAATGTAGCTTTAGACCTGACAAGTCCACCATTGACCAGATATTTACCCTGCGGCAAATCCTGGAGAAGACCCAAGAGATACAGATCGACACATATCACCTTTTTGTCGATTATAAAGTAGCATTCGACAGTCCTCTACGATCAAAGGTAGTCCATGCAATGTCTGAATTGGGTATCCCCGCAAAGCTCATCCGGCTTTGTAAGATGACTTTAACTGATGCTAGGTCCTCAGTTAAAATTGGAAAGAACCTCTCCGAACAGTTTAGTACCAAAATATGTTTCAGACAAGGAGACAGCCTTTGGTGTGACTTATTCAAAATTTTGCTGGAAAAGGTAATACGAGATGCAAATGTCAAAAGAAATGGCACAAAAATTATGTACTTGCGCCTGAAAAGAACAGTCGTAATGGATGCAGCGAATGCAAGTTGCTTCAAAAAAATTCAAAGTTATTCGACATCAGGTCTTAAAGTGAATTTATCCGAAATTTTGTGTGGGAGGTTCCCGAAGATGTGGACAAATGTAGTACATATTTGAACATGATATATATCTGAAAAGTCACCAGTCGCAAATTGCGGTGGTACATCAGCTGGGAAAGGTCTTATACGGTGTAGCCCACTGCATCATGATGGGAGTGTTCTATAAACTATCAGTTAAAGTAACACGTGCACTTCTTCGGATCTGTCAGATTCCAGTGATTTAATCGACCTTATGGTTTTTTTATGAGAAGTCCTCGTGGTTTTCTATGAGGAGACCTCGTTATTTTCTATAATATTGGTTGTCGAACGAGTGTAGTGAGCAGCTGATGATGTACCGGAAAATAATCTCAAATTTCCGAGGATCATAGGTACTTGACAGCTTCAGAGAGATACGTTTTTTTTTCTTTTCTTTTTAAGTGAACAGGTCTGTTGGCAGCCATGTAGGCTTACGTTGAAATCTGTTGGACGTTTTACGTGCACAAGGTAGCTTAATAAATTTTGCACATGTTAAACAAAGAGGAACCACTTACTTAGATCCTGCATTTCACCATGTAAAAGCTTATCAAGGCCATTCCTTGATATCTTTCATCCCCTACGTCATGAAGACAACCAACTGTTGCCATAACCCGCCAAGGGGTTGACATAAAAAGAGTTTGTGCCTGTCTTTTTATACCCTCCACCATAGTATGGAGGGTATATTAAGTTTGTTTTTCCGTTTGTAACGCATTGAAATACTCATTTGCGACCCTATAAAGTATATATATTCTTGATCAGGGTAAAATTCTGAGTCGATCTGTGCACGTCCGTCCGTCCGTCCGTCCGTCCGTCCGTCTGTGGTAATCACTCTAGCATCCACAAAAATGGAGATAGGACGCTGAAATTTTGGGAAAATGCGTCTTTTGTTTGCAGGCAGGTCAAGTTCGATGATGGGCTATATCGGTCCACGTTTTGGTATAGCCCCCATATAACGGTACCCCCCGATTTACGGTATTTTGACGTTTTTAGCTACATTTTCAGACTGATTTAGCTAAAATTTGACATTTAGGGTTCTTAAGTGTCAATAACCTTATATAACAAAACTTGTGGACATTGGTCCACGTTTTGGTATAGCCCCCATATAACGGTACCCCCCGATTTACGGTATATTGACGTTTTTTGCTACATTTTCAGACCGATTTATCTATAATTTGACATTTAGGGTTCTTAAGTGAAAATAAACGTACATAAGTAAACTTGTGGACATAGGTCCACGTTTTGGTATAGCCCCCATATAACGGTACCCCCCGATTTACGGTATTTTGACGTTTTTAGCTACATTTTCAGACTGATTTAGCTAAAATTTGACATTTAGGGTTCTTAAGTGTCAATAACCGTATATAACAAAACTTGTGGACATTGGTCCACGTTTTGGTATAGCCCCCATATAACGGTACCCCCCGATTTACGGTATTTTGACGCTTTTAGCTACATTTTCAGACCGATGTAGCTATAATTTGACATTTAGCGTTCTTAAGTGCCAATAAACTTATATAACAATAGTTGTGGACATAGGTCCACGTTTTGGTATAGCCCCCATATAACGGTACCCCCCGATATACGGTATTTTGACGTTTTTAGCTACATTTTCAGACCGATTTAGATCTAATTTGACATGTAGGGCTCTTAAGCGTCACTTAACTTATATAACAAAACTTGTTGACATAGGTCCACGTTTTGGTATAGCCCCCATATAACGGTACCCCCGATTTACGGTATTTTGACGTTTTTAGCTACATTTTCAGACCGATTTATCTATAATGTGACATTTAGGGTTATTAAGTGTCAATAAACTTATATAACAAAGGTTGTGGACATAGGTCCAGGTTTTGGTGTAGCCCCCATATAACGGTACCCCCCGATTTACGGTATTTTGACGTTTTTAGCTACATTTTCAGACCGATTTAGCTATAAATTGACATTTAGGGTTCTTAAGTGTCAATAAACTTATATAACAAAACTAGTGGACATAGATCAATGTTTTGGAATAGCCCCCATATAACGTTACCGCCCGATTTCAGGTATTTTGACGATTTAAGTTGCATTTCTATAAATTGACATTTAGGGTTCTTAAGTGAAAATAAACGTATATAAGTAAACTTGTGGACATAGGTCCACGTTTTGGTATAGCCCCCATATAACGGTACCACCCGATTTACGGTATTTTGACGTTTTTAGCTACATTTTCAGACTGATTTAGCTAAAATTTGACATTTAGGGTTCTTAAGTGTCAATAACCTTATATAACAAAACTTGTGGACATTGGTCCACGTTTTGGTATAGCCCCCATATAACGGTACCCCCCGATTTACGGTATTTTGACGCTTTTAGCTACATTTTCAGACCGATGTAGCTATAATTTGACATTTAGCGTTCTTAAGTGCCAATAAACTTATATAACAAAAGTTGTGGACATAGGTCCACGTTTTGGTATAGCCCCCATATAACGGTACCCCCCGATTTACGGTATTTTGACGCTTTTAGCTACATTTTCAGACCGATTTAGCTATAATTTGACATTTAGGGTTCTTAAGTGTCAATAAACTTATATAACAATAGTTGTGGACATAGGTCCACGTTTTGGTATAGCCCCCATATAACGGTACCCCCCGATATACGGTATTTTGACGTTTTTAGCTACATTTTCAGACCGATTTAGCTCTAATTTGACATTTAGGGCTCTTAAGCGTCACTTAACTTATATAACAAAACTTGTGGATATAGGTCCACGTTTTGGAATAGCCCCCATATAACGGTACCCCCCGATTTACGGTATTTTGACGTTTTTAGCTACATTTCCAGACCGATTTATCTATAATGTGACATTTAGGGTTATTAAGTGTCAATAAACTTATATAACAAAGCTTGTGGATATAGGTCCACGTTTTGGTGTAGCCCCCATATAACGGTACCCCCCGATTTACGGTATTTTGACGTTTTTAGCTACATTTTCAGACCGATTTAGCTATAAATTGACATTTAGGGTTCTTAAGTGTCAATAAACTTATATAACAAAACAAGTGGACATAGATCAATTTTTTGGAATAGCCCCCATATAACGTTACCGCCCGATTTCACGATTTTTGACGATTTAAGTTGCATTTCTAGACCGAATTAGCTATAATTTGATATTTAGGGTTCTTAGTGACCAAAAACTTATATACCTGATTTTCGGTATTTTGAGATTTTTACCTGCAAGTTTTAACCGAATTAGCTGTAATTTGAACATTTGACATTTGAAGTTCTTAGTGGTCACCACACCTCACCACCAAAATTGTCTGAAATTTTGGGAAAATGCGTCTTTTGTTTGCAGGCAGGTCAAGTTCGATGATGGGCTATATCGGTCCACGTTTTGGTATAGCCCCCATACAACGGTACCCCCGATTTACGGTATTTTGACGTTTTTAGCTACATTTTCAGACCGATGTAGCTATAATTTAACAATTATAGTTCTTAAATGTCAATAAACTTATATAACAAAACTTGTGGACATAGGTCCACGGTTTGGTATAGCCCCCATATAACGGTGCCCCCGATTTACGGTATTTTGACGTTTTTAGCTACATTTTCAGGTCGATTAAGCTATAATTTGACATTTAGGGTTCTGAAGTGTAAATAAACTTATATAACAAAAGTTGTGGATATAGGTCCTCGATTTGGTATAGCCCCCATATATCGGTACCTCTGATTTATGGCATTTTGACGTTTTTAGTTACATTTACAGACCGATTTATCTATAAATTGACATTTAGGGTTCTTAAATGTCAATAAACTTATATAACTAGTGGACATAGGTCCATGTTTTGGAATAGCCCCCATATAACGTTACCGCCAGATTTCAGGTGTTTTGACGTTCAAATTCACATTTCTAGACCAAATTAGCTATAATTTGATATTTAGGGTTCTTAGTGACCAAAAAAACTTATACTCGAAATAATTATGAACGTAGGTCCATGTTTTGGTATAGGCCCATATAACGGTACCTCGGTATAACGGATTTCGGTATCTCCATATAACGGATTTTCGGTATTTTGAGAATTTTACCTACAAGTTTTAACCGAATTATCTGTAACCTCAATTATCTGAATTATCTGTAACACCTCTCCACCAAAAATTGTCAAGAAAGGTCGATGTATTGATAAAGCTCCTATATAAAAGTAACTCCCGATTTTCAGTAATTTGATGATTTTAACTACAATATTAAACCGAACTAGCAGTAATTTGACATTTGAAGTTCTTAGCGGTCACAACAACTCTCCATAAAAAATTGTCAACATAGGTCCATGTTCGGATATAGCTCCCATATAACGGTACCTCCCAATTTTCAGTAATTGGCAATTTTAGATACAATTTTTAACCGAACTAACTGTAATTTGACATTTGAAGGTTGTAGTGGTCACCACACATCTGCATCAACAATTTCCAACATAGCCCCAATATAACGATACTTCCCGATTTTCGGTACTTTGAGGCTTTTACTTAAAATGTTGAACCGAACGTAGGTCCATGTTTTGGTATAGCCACAAAACAAACCTCCCGATTTTCCGTACCTTAGCTTTATTTTTTGGACGAACTTTCTGTAATTTGAAATTTAAAAGCCAACAAAAATTGTTCGTTTAAGTTCATATTTTCGTATAGCCCACATACCTGCGAACTAGCTGTTAATCAAATTTGAAGTTCCCACGTTATGTACCAATTTTCGGTATTTTGAGGATTCTAGCTAAAATTTTTAACCGAATTAGGAGTTATTTGACATTAAAGCCTCCCATCAAAAACTGTCAACCCCTATATAACGGTACCTCCCAATTTCTAGCCCACCAAAAATTGTCAACATACATAGTTAGATATGGGCATCATAAAAAAGGGTTTGGTAGGCCCTTTTTATATACATTATCTGACATTTTAACGTACCCACTTAAAGTAGAGGACAGGAATGAAAACTAAATATTCCATTTTAGTTCAGAATATTTTATGGTGGAGGGTATGAAAAGTTCGGCCCGGCCGAACTTAACGCTTTTTTACTTGTTTATCAGTAGGCTTTATCTCAACTTCTACTTCATATTGAGTGCCTTTGTTTTTGCAATTGTATTGCCACATTGTAACAGCAATGTTTGGTGGACCCACGAGATTTCTCAATTAAGAGTGCGCATGTTTGTGTGTGTGTGCTTCTACATTTCAACGCATCTGGCTACAGGGGCCTCAGCAAATTGTGGCATTTTAGTTGCAATTCCCCCCTTAGGGGTCCTTTTGTGTTTTGCATTCGTTCGTTTGGTAAATTGCATATAATTACCATGGTATGTAACTTTTTTGTTTGTGTTTGCCTCGCTCGTTCGTTTTCAGCACATTTTGAATGGTTTCTTACGAACATGTATGTAGATATGAATGTTGAGAAATTAATGTTTGCAACGTAATGTGACAGTTGTTATTGTTTTTGGCACAGTGGCAGCTATGAGATAGGTATGTATTTTGCAGAATTTTTCCTATGTAAGATGTTGTAAAAGGAAATTCTTTTATACGGAAATACAGAATTAAAATTTGGTGCAAAAAACATTAGACATCGACATATCGTTTAGTGTTGGTTCTTAATACACTTTGTGGGATCTTAAATTATTATTTTCAGGAAAACACCTCATACGGGGTGCCGTTGTAATGAGTGCTATACCAAACCAATACGAACTGTAAATTCACAACCAATTCGGTTCAAAAATTAGGAACAAGACTTCCAAATTATTTAAGGGATTATCTCTAGTTGTGCCGCCAAAAAACCCTTTTTTGGTTAATTTTTTCAAAGAACTACCAATATTTTTAGTAGATCTTCCTTTCATCTGAAAGAACACATATTATATCTTATCTTTTAGAATTATTGTTGATAAAAATATTGTAAAGTTTTCTGGTAAAAAGTAACCCGCGAAACGCTTTTTTGTAAAAGGGCCGATCTTCGTGTATTTTTGTGGGCGTTTTAAGAACCTAATAATCTTGTCTTTAAGGAACAGAATTTTAAATAAGTCATTTTAAAAACAAGTAAGAAAAGTCTATAGTCGGACGGAGCCGACCATGGGATACCCTATACCACTATCCCTGGACAATCGCTCTCCACGGAACTTCTTTTCAATGATTGTGGAAATTTAATTATCAAATATCCGAGATGTAATGTATAATACTTATGACCAAAACCAAAAAGTTACTTAGCATGAAAAAGTCATTTTTGTAGCCGGAATGGAAAATTTAGTTCACACAAACTAATGTAATTGTTTAAAATTTTGTGGGTTATTATTTTGACCTACAGAGCCGCTACAAAATTGGTTAAAAATTTGTTTTAGGTCCATTTCATCCCCTGAACATTTCACGATCATCACCAAAAACTAATCATTTATATCCTGGCCCGAAGCCAACATCCTTAAAAAATTGTTTGTTTACAATTTTTAATAGACGGACACACATCGCTAAATCGCTTTATCTCGTCTCGGGATAAAAATGTGGTTCTCTACACAGAACCTATTATATATTAGGCAGTAGGTCCGTTATCTATTGCAATTTACGTCAGAGGAAAGGTCAGTAGTTTTTTTCCATATGTAGGATACTTTGCGAAATATATAGTATGTCCTCAAGGAATTTAAATATCGACCAAAAATAAAATTTTTATATTTTGCATACAAAAGTAATGGACCATTTCACCCGCTAAAGAATATCAGATCATCATTCAAAATTGTAGGCATCTTTTTCGACCTATACTCTTACCCGGTGCAAAATTTCGTGACTATTGATATATAATTGTGACTTCTAGCGAGTTTATTATTACACTACAAACAAATAACGGAATATATTAGGCTGTAACTCTGTTATCTGATCATGCACACAAACATAATTGGCATCAATTGAAAGGTCAAGCGTTCCACTTTCAAGTATATCTCACTTGTCCGGAATGTCCAGGAATTAAGATATAAGCTGTATATTAAAAATTTTCACAATTTTCACACAAAAGTTTTGGTCCCTTTAACCCTCTACATGTTATCTTATCGCCATCTCAAACTGCAAGCTTCTCCTTTGTGATATACTCTTACCTTATTTAACATTACGCGTTGATGGGACTATTATTGAGACCTACAGAGCCGCTAGAAAATTGGATGAATATTATGTTTTTGGTCCATTTCACCCGCTAAATATTTTACGATCATCACCAATAAGAATAGGGATCTATTCTGATCTGAACCCGACCTCCATACCAAATTTCGTGACGATCGGTCCATAATTGCGGCCTGGAGCGTGTTTACAATTTATAATGGACAGACGGACGGACGGACGGACAGACACACATCTCAAAATCGCTTTATCTCGTCGAGATATGAAGATTGGTATACCACATTGGGGGTCTCCGACAAATATTTCGCGGTGTTACATGAATTTTTACCAAAACAAACTTATAATACCCTTTTCCACATTGTGGTATAGGGTATTAAAATGTGAACTATCAAAGTCAAAATGTCGATTTTATCGAAAAAATACAGTTTATTTTTTAAAAAAATCGGACAACATTTTTTTCAAAAATCTGTCTCGCTTATAGTCAAGCTTTTTAATGTATTTATTAATGATCTGACAAAACCATATTAAGATCGGTCAATTCGTTTCCTTCGGGTACATCTTTCTCTTGTGGTCCTCTTGGTTTAAAACTTCCACGATGCGTGGTGGACATGGTAACTGCAGGTAGGAGTGCTTGACATTGATTCAACTTATGCACATTGAACATTTCCTGAATCTTAGATAAAGTTCGATGATGGACTATATGGAAAAACTTCTTAGTTCAAAAGTTCAAAATTTCCGAAGATAGTCCTGTTTACAATGATATAATGTTTTCAGTGGACAAAGTCCACACTTCCTGGCATGACGGTCCTAAAGCTCTTGTAAATCATACGTAGACCAACTAAACTAAATTTAGATCATGTTGCCATAGTTTGACTTTGTCGTTTGTTTCATTATCTTGTCGCTTGCTGAGCACTTAACATTCATAATTTATTTCACGCAAATACATCAGAAATTTTCATACCTAACTATATTGACGCCACTGTATTAGGTATGCTCACGTGTATTTTTGTAATACCTACTTTGTTCAACATATTTAAGCTAGTTTGGCATTTGCCAGATATACTTGTTAATCATAATACAATATTCCAACTTACAACGATTATAAGCCCAAGGCACCACCATGTCACCATAGGCATATGTATGTATATAGTACGAGTACATGCATATGTAATGTATGCATGTACTGCAGTTTAGCAAACGAGATAGTCAAAGCTGAACTTTGGTGGAGAGCTAGGTTGCCATTGGAAGCAATGTCCTAAAAGTCCCCATGTGTGCAAAAATAGATATTCGGGGTCAAAGGTCAAAATTTAGGGATTTTTAGGTTTTCGGATTTTTTCTTGAAAACTGTGGGTCTATTCAAAAAGTGTCCAGATCAAATATTATAGACAGAAAAAATCTCTACAAGTTTGGTCATTATATTTTTTTTCCTAGAAGGAATTTTTGAATTTTTGTCAAAATTTTTGGTACGTTGACTAAATCTAGAGGTATTTGGACATAATCTTACGTCTTACGAGCATATTTATATACTTACGTTCATATAGTTACAAAACCTTATCATTTTGCATTGCAAAAAAAAACAATCAATAGTATTGTTGCTTGCAGTAAGCAACCGAGCCTGTGTGGATCATCAGCTCAGTAAAAGTGACCAGAGAATTTAATAACAACTAAGAATGATGTTAATAGAGTTGTGCCAAAGAAACTATATGGAACTATCTAGTTCATTTCGCAGTTCCAACGGCCCACATTTTTTCTTTGAACAAACTGCGTATACTTAACATCACACGTTATATTTCATGATGTTACTCATACGTTTTGGAACTAGTACAAGGAACTTGCAACTAGATTACCCAACTCTAGATGTTATACCCTCCACCACGAGTTGTATAAAAGGAAGATCAAACAACTTTGTTCCTTTCCTTTATGAAGGTACTAAGAAGTTCTTCCGCCACGCTAACTGAAGAATATGGCCCTCTTTTAAATATCAATGAGACATCGATGTTACTACCCATTTAGAATCTGAAATACCAAGTTAGAGTCACTACAGTAATATAATCCTTTAAAAGACTACATATCGAGCGGTATCGTCGTTACCTCCAATCTGAGAACCCGACCAAGAAGAGGGAAGCCAAAAATGTGAATGTGTTCAAAACATTGGCAATTTATGACAGTGTGTTAATGAGTGTGTTTGCACGCAAGCTACAAAAAAAAGAAATCAATACATTTGCGTTCGGGTCGAGTGTGTGTGAATTGCCGAAAATCTTCGTAACCAGCGACAAATGTCTGATCGGCACTGATCTATACCCACAAATCTCCACACAAATTATAGTCATTTCGGTCGGATAATGTGGCTAAAACCTCAAAAATACCGAAAATAGGGATGTACCATTTTATGCGGGCTAAATAAAAAAGTGGATCCTATACCAACAAATTTCTGAGAGAATGTGCTATAGCCTCAAAAAGAACAAATACCAAATTTCAGACATTTGACTAAGATAATGTGGGGCCATTTCAAAACATCGTCACTTTACGCAACAATGTTTGCGAAAAAGTTTTGTAATGATAATGTGGCTAAATCTCAAAGTACCGCAAATCGGGAAGCACCGTTTTATAGGTGCTATATCAAAACGTACACATTTTTTATACCCTAAGCATTTATACAACCTCATATCCCTGTATCATAGCGTGATGAGTTTAAAATGAGTTTAAAATTTGAATTTATCAAAATTATGGACAATTTTTTGAAGTCACTGTAAGCAGATATACAGTTGAAATTAAACTTTAGAGTCACACGAGATAATTAAACTGACATAACATTTATTAATCACTAATTCTCTTCAATTCTGAGAATCGTAAAAATGTCGTAAACGCTTTTATTTAACGATAAAATTTTTCAACAAAAATTTTTTCAAAGTGGTTTGTTCATGACCTTTTTCAATATTTGAATGAAATAAACATTATTATAGTTATAAGTAGGCTTATATATATTCATTAATTTTTTATACCCTCCACCATAGTATGGAGGGTATATTAAGTTTGTTTTTCCGTTTGTAACGCATTGAAATACTCATTTGCGACCCTATAAAGTATATATATTCTTGATCAGGGTAAAATTCTGAGTCGATCTGTGCACGTCCGTCCGTCCGTCCGTCTGTGGTAATCACTCTAGCATCCACAAATATGGAGATAGGACGCTGAAATTTTGGGAAAGTGCGTCTTTTGTTTGCAGGCAGGTCAAGTTCGATGATGGGCTATATCGGTCCACGTTTTGGTATAGCCCCCATATAACGGTACCCCCCGATTTACGGTATTTTGACGTTTTTAGCTACATTTTCAGACCGATTTAGCTATAATTTGACATTTAGGGTTCTTAAGTGAAAATAAACGTATATAACAAAACCTGTAGACATAGGTCCACGTTTTGGTATAGCCCCCATATAACGGTACCCCCCGATTTACGGTATTTTGACGTTTTTAGCTACATTTTCAGACCGATTTAGCTATAATTTGACATTTAGGGTTCTTAAGTGTCAATAAACTTATATAACAAAACTTGTGGACATAGGTCCACGTTTTGGTATAGCCCCCATATAACGGTACCCCCCGATTTACGGTATTTTGACGTTTTTAGCTACATTTTCAGACCGATTTAGCTATAATTTGACATTTAGGGTTCTTAAGTGTCAATAAACGTATATAACAAAACCTGTAGACATAGGTCCACGTTTTAGTATAGCCCCCATATAACGGTACCCCCCGATTTACGGTATTTTGACGTTTTTAGCTACATTTTCAGACCGATTTAGCTATAATTTGACATTTAGGGTTCTTAAGTGTCAATAAACTTATATAACAAAACTTGTAGACATAGGTCCACGTTTTGGTATAGCCCCCATATAACGGTACCCCCCGATTTACGGTATTTTGACGTTTTTAGCTACATTTTCAGACCGATTTAGCTATAATTTGACATTTAGGGTTCTTAAGTGTCAATAAACTTATATAACAAAACTTGTAGACATAGGTCCACGTTTTGGTATAGCCCCCATATAACGGTACCCCCCGATTTACGGTATTTTGACGTTTTTAGCTACATTTTCAGACCGATGTAGCTATAATTTGACATTTAGGGTTTTTAAGTGTCAATAAACTTATATAACAAAAGTTGTGGACATAGGTCCACGTTTTGGTATAGCCCCCATATAACGGTACCCCCCGATTTACGGTATTTTGACGTTTTTAGCTACATTTTCAGACCGATTTAGCTATAATTTGACATTTAGGGTTCTTAAGTGTCAATAAACTTATATAACAAAACTTGTGGACATAGGTCCACGTTTTGGTATAGCCCCCATATAACGGTACCCCCCGATTTACGGTATTTTGACGTTTTTAGCTACATTTTCAGACCGATGTAGCTATAATTTGACATTTAGGGTTCCTAATAAAACTAGTGGACATAGGTCCATGTTTTGGATTGGCCCCCATATAACGGTACCCCCCGAATTAGCTATAATTTGATATTTAGGGTTCTTAGTGACCAAAAAACTTATATTCGAAAAAATTATGAACATAGGTCCATGTTTTAGTATAGCCCCATATAACGGTACCTCCCGATTTTCGGTATTTTGAGAACTTTACCTACAAGTTTTAACCGAATTATCTGTAATTTGAACATTTGACATTTAAAGTTCTTAGTGGTCACCACACCTCTCCACAAAAAATTGTCAAGAAAGGTCCATGTATGGATAAAGCCCCCATATGAAGGTACCTCCCGACTTTAAGTAATTTGATGATTTTAGCTACAATATTAAACCGTACTAGCTGTAATTTGACATTTAAAGTTCATAGTGGTCACAACACCTCTCCATCAAAAATTGTCAACATAGGTCCATTTTTGGATATAGCTCCCATATAACGGTACCTCCCGATTTTCAGTAATTTGGCAATTTTAGCTACAATTTTTAAACGAACTAACTGTAATTTGACATTTGAAGGTTGTGGTGGTCACCACACATCTACATCAACAATTTTCAACATAGCCCAATAAAACGATACCTCCCGATTTCGGTACTTTGAGGATTTTACTTAAAATGTTTAAACGAACGTAGGTCCATGTTTTGGTATAGCCCCAAAACAAACCTCCCGATTTTTCGTACCTTAGCTTTATTTGTTGGACGAACTTTCTGTAATTTGAAATTTAAGAGCCAACAAAAATTTTGTAACAAAATTCATATTTTCGTATAGCCCACATATAGGGGTACATCCCAACTAGCTGTTAATGACATTTGAAGTTCCCACGTTACGTACCGATTTTCGGTATTTTGAGGATTTTAGTTACAATTTTTAACCGAATTAGGCGTTATTTGACATTAAAGGCTCCCATCAAAAACTGTCAACATAGGTCCATGTTTTATTATAACCCCTATATAACGGTACCTGCCAATTTCCAGACCACCAAAAATTGTCAACATGCATAGTTAGATATAGGCACCATAAAAAAGGGCCTCCCGAATGAAGCATTTTATGTACATTATCTGAAATTTTAACGTACCCACTTAAAGTTGGGGACAGGAATGAAAACTAATTATTACATTTTAGTTCAGAACATTTTATGGTGGAGGGTATGAAAAGTTCGGCCCGGCCGAACTTAACGCTTTTTTACTTGTTTTTTTTTTTCATTTCATACATTTTTTCAAAAAATTATATTTTTAAAATCGATTTGAGCTTGAACTTTTTTTATATTTTAATGGAATAAACGATAGCGTAGCGATTATTAGGCAAAAGTTCATTCATCCCTGCTACAGGAAATCATTTTTGAGAAAAAATGTCAAAAATTCATAACCCTAATGTACACTTTTATACGGGCAAAATGTGCCTCATTGAAATAATCGTTTTATACCCCAAGTATGTTTGGACGAAATGTGTTTCAGACAATTTGGAGTCGATTTAGCAATGTCCGTCTGGCTGGTGCGCACGATAACTCTCGCACGGATTAGCTGATTTGGTCCATATCGGTCCACTCCTTCAGGTACCTCCCACACAAAAGTTCGAAAATATTCGGAAAATTTGAGCGCACGATTTCTCTTGAAGGGAGTAACCGATTTGGTCCATACTTTGCACATCGTGAAATTTCTAACAGACTTAAATGAGGCTCCAATATGGACTCAATCGATCCATTCCTTCGGGTACCTCCCACACAAAATTTCGGAAAAGTTCAGTTTAGGACCTGCTCTCAAGTTTTAACAACTTGTATTCACCGCCCTTCATACGACGGTACAAGTTTCATCAGGGGCAAGTCCATACTTATTGAGAAAATAGCCTGAAAGGTACAAAAAAACCTATGACACCGTGTGCAGTGGTTGGAGCGCAGGATCACTCTCGAACAGATCTGCCGGTTCGGCCCTAAATTTAGCGTTCGTAATATTTTGTCCAAACTTAGTTTAAGTTCGATTATAAGCCATACTCCTTCAGGTACATCCCCCACAAAAGTTCCAAAATTTTCGAAAAAATTGCGCGCACGATAATTCTTGAAGGGAGTGACCGATTTCGACCATACTTTACACATCCCAATATATCTACCAGATATAGATCAGGTTCGAATATGTACTATATTTCTCCACTCCTTCGGATACCTACCACACAAAATTTCGGATAAGTTTACGTTAAGACCTGCTCTTGAAACATTTTGGTTTTTGTTGAAGCAACTTGCATTCGCTGCCTCAATTACGACGGTAAAAGGTTTTTCATGGGCAAGTCCATATTTTTTGAGCAAAAAGCCCGAAATGTGTAAAAAATCCATATATGGTGGCTGGAGAACAGGATAACTCTCGAACTGATCTGCCGATTGGGTCAAAAATTTGGCATTCGTCATATTTTGCCCAAGCTTAGTTTCAGTTCGAAGATGGGCGATACCGGTCCACAACTTTCGGTACTTCCCCCCAATATTTATAAAATGTCACTAAAATTGTATGCAGATAGCCCTTTAACGGGGCCACAAATTTCAGAAAAGACCTTAAATACATTCCAGCTGTCAGTAGATGAAAGTTTCAATTCACATAGGCTAAGGGTATATCTCTGTCGGCAAAGCCGACTGATACTTTTTTATTTGTTTTTCCTTTATTAGCTATTAAAAATATTCACATTATAATAATGCCTCTGTGCCAAATGACTTTTTTAGAGGCTAGCTGGCAAATATACAATCTTATCAATTTTTCCATACAATAGTTAAGGAATGTAAATGAAATGTAAAATAATATTAAAAGGATCAAAATCTTAAGACAATGTCCTAAAATGACAGAAATATTTCAATATTTCCAATTAAGTGTTTCTTAAGTTCTTGTCTGAAACGGGAATTTTCATTGATTTCCCTTAAGCATATTGGAAGGCAATTATATTCAGTGGGACCACTATAAGCAACTCGTTGTTTTGTTAATTCTAAACAACAACGGACAATACATAAATTCCTCGCTTGTCGTGTTCTCCTATGTGTAAACGAGATGTTTGCGTCAAAATTTATAGTATGCAATTCTACTCCTCTAATATATTTAAATACATATTAAATTTGATGTTTGTATTAACCTTTTATTGGTAGAACGTTAGAAGCGAAATTTTGAAAAAGGTCCAAAGTAGAGTGTCTTTGTGGTAGATTGAAAACAGTTTTTAGTGCTCTGTTTTGAGATGTCTGCAGTGACTTTAGGTATGTAGTGTTCCTTGATGCGTAAATATGTCAAGTGTGAATGAATCAACGATGTATAAACAACCATTTGCAAGTCAGTACTAAGCTTGTTCTTGAATTTATGTAAAATAATTTACAAATGCGATCCTCCCACAACAAGTTGCGATTCATGTACACACCAAGGTATTTCACACCTTTCGATTCTGTTAACATATGTATATTGACAAATTCTTGGGGGAAAGTTTTGTAGCCTCAAGGAAGACTAAATACGAAAATATAACGTGGCTAAAACCTTCAATATACCGAAAATTGGGACTTAGCGTTCTTTGGTGGCTATATCAACATGAGGACATATAATGAAAAATGTCAGGGGGAAAGTTTAATAGCTCCTAAGAAGACCAAATACTAAGTTTGAACACACGAACTTCTGATTTTTAGCCAAACACACTAGAACCCAAGTACGAGCAGTTATGGTTGTTTAAACACATGCATGTACATCAACGCAATTTTTTTCACAAAAAAAAAAGAACTCCCATGGCGACAGTGAGCTTTGAACACACAACCCTAGAATTGCTAGACGGACACACACAACCTCTGCGCCACCGTACTAGTTACTTTTTAACTACTTAGTTATGAGTAAAGTAAGTAGTTATGTGTAAGCCATTATATAAGTACCGCATGATGGGAATTTCTGAGTGAACTCGGATACTTTGTTAAAAGTGGTTTTTGATTTCCTTTGGTGATGCTCATCAGCTAACGTTTTAAGTATATTTTCAGATTGTTTTACTAACGGCTTCAGACACATCGTGCCTTCAAAAAATCGAATTATCTAAAAACTATATGCAAAAATTACTCATAACTTATTTAATTTTGGTCCAAATAGGCATTTCTGAGTGAACTTTTTTCGTATAGTTTTTACAGAATACGATTTTTGAGGTACGATATCTCGGGAACCTTTAGTAAACAAATCTGAAACTATACCGAAATGTTTTGCAGCAAAACTGAAGGAAATCAAAAACCGCTTTTTGAAAAAGTGTGCTTTTCACTCAGAAATCCCCATATATACTTATGTACATATATGATGTCCGACTAATATTTCGATGTGTTGCAAACGGGATGACAAATTAAGTATACCTTACATTGGAGGGTATAAAAATGCAAGCGAGAATACTTTCTTTTTGTTATATTTATTAATTTAGTACAACGTGGATCATATAAAAGACATTCGTCTATCTGAGTATTATATGTAGACAGCGGAATCTTATGCAAATGCATATATGGTTAGGATGGTCGTAGAGAAAATCTGATTAGACAGAAATTCGTTTTATCACAAAATAAAACGCATTAGGCGCAGATATTTTTGTATATCTTGCAAATGTTGACATATTTGCATAAAATGAGCATATTCAAAACCATATGCAAGGATTTGTGGCCTGAATATCCCACCTAAATGACTGAAATTTGGTATTTCGTCTTCGTTGGGGGTATGAAACTTTACACCTAAAATGCTCCCATTGATTAGTACCTCACCATTTCCGATATTTTGAAGGTTGCGACCTCAATATAACACTGAGATGGCTAACATTTTGTGTTAGGTCTTCGTTGGGGTATGAAACTTTCTACCTGAAATTTGTTGGTATAGGTCCGCGTCTCCATAAAGCTCCCATAGAACGGTACTTCCCGATTTTCCGTATTTTGAAGGTCGTGACCTCAATATACCATCGAAATGACTGAATTTTTTTGGTACCTGAAACTTGTCGGTATAGGTCCACGTCTTCATATAGCCCCCATACAACGGTACCTCCCTCTTGTCGGCATTTTGAAGGTTGTGGCCTCAATATCTCTTCGAAATGGCTGAAATTTAGTATTAACTATTACTTGGAAAAGTAAAATTATTCACCAGAAGTTTGTGGGTATAGGTCAAGGTCTCCGTATAGCCCCCATAGAACGATTCCTCCCGATTTTCGGTATATGGAAGGTTATGGTTGTGGTTATATATTTTTCTGTTTTATTAACTTGTCTGATGAGAATTTTAAACAGAAAAATTGTACACACAAACATTGTACCTTTTAGTGTAATATTTGTTGCATAAGAAACAAGTGAGAAAGTATCAGTCAGCTGTGCTGACGGAGATATACCCTCAGCCACTAAAAACAATCACAATAATCACGAATTTGCTTTAAATACATGGAATCTGTAGGTACTGTAATGTGGGGCAATACCAAATCATCGACGTATACAAACAATTTTAGTAAGCAAACTTCTTATTCATAGAGAACTCGAAATACACATAAATAACGTTGAACTAAGTTTGGAAGAAATGTTTGAAAAAGCTCTAGATTTATCTTGCGCAATAACCATTTTAATATGTGCTGGTAGGGTTTTTGGCGCTTTTGGGTCATTATTTATTTATTTATTCCGTAATAGTCTATAGAACAAAGTTCCTTACAGACTAAGCTTAATATAACAAATTTAGTGTAATTCTAAAATATATGTATTATAATAAATACTGCTTTAAAGTTTCTTTTAACGAGTGTTTTGTTGCACTAAACTCAATGACACAAGACTGATTCAAAATATTGTATTCTTTTAAGGCCCTATTAATAGGACTGTTTGCAACATAATTATTTCTATGATAATCAATAAAAAACAAATTAATGTTTCGAAGATTTCTGCTTGGAACATTAAACTTAACTTTTTCCAAAAGATAGGAGCAATCAATGTTAGAGTTAATTAAGTCATAGACAAAAAGCATTGTTTGGGACTTTCTTCTCCATTCCAATGTCTCTAAGTGAATGAGAAGACAACGCGATTCATAACTTGGAATTGGAGTAGAAAAATTTAATGGCATTAGGGCAAACTTAATAAATTTCTTTTGAATTTTTTCCAACCTATTTATGTGAGATTTAGAGAATGGTGACCAAATGATTGCACCATATTCCAATTTGGATCTAATAAACGACGCGTATACATATTTCAAAGTGTAAGGGTCCTTAAATTCTTGGCTATTTCTTTTCAGAAATGCTAATAATGAGTACACTCTTGGAATTAAGCTATCAATATGAGGAATAAAAGTTAGCTTATAGTCAAATATAATTCCTAAATCATCCTTTTCAACTAGGCGCTGAAGGGCATAAGTACCAAGCTTAAACCTTAATTGTAAGGGATTTCTGGATCTATGAAATGAAATGTGTGAACATTTGTCAAGATTAAGCCTTAAATTATTTCGATCGCACCATAACATGAGGTTATCTAAATCAGTTTGAAGCTTCAAAGTATCCGATACGGAATTAATTTTTAAATAAATTTTTAAATCATCAGCATACAACAGGAATTGGTTATATTTAAAACAATTGGAAATGTCATTAATAAATACATTGAAGAGCAGAGGGCCCAGAATACTTCCCTGTGGTACGCCAGATGTTTGATAATATGAAGTAGACTGATAATCTCCAATTTGTACAACACATTTCCTATTAGTTAAATATGACTTTATCCAACTATAAAAGGATGAATGTAATCCCATGTTATATAATTTTTCAATGAGCAACGAATGAGAAATTTTATCAAAAGCCTTAGAGAAATCCGTATAGATTGTTTCTACTTGGTAGCCTGATCCTAGAGCCATCAAACAATACTCCACAAAAACAGTGAGATTCGATACTGTTGATCTCCCTGCATGGAAACCATGCTGCTGTGGTATGATTACCGATTTAAAGAAGAAAATTAGTTTTTCTTGTACTATAATTTCAAAAATTTTCCCGACTGTGGTGAGTTTGGCAATGGATCTGTATGATGCAACATTGTCCTTACTACCTTTTTTAAAAATTGGATTAATATAAGTAAATTTCCACCTATCAGCGAAAATTCCTTCTGAAAAGGACTTATTATAGATGTAAGAGAGAGGAATGCATAACGAGGAAGCACATGCTTTTATTAGAGACGATGAAAGACCATCAGCATCCAATTTATTTGATGTTTTAACATGACTAATACCACGATAGACATCTTCAGATGACAATGCAATACCATTAAAATTGAGGTTAAATAAAGATTCATTGGCAGAATCATAACTAAGAGTTGCACTAACATTTGAATTATCAAAATTCGATTTAAAATATGTTGCAAACAATTCAACGATTTCTTCAGGCAAACTTGATGTTTTTCCCTCATAGGACATTGACGACGGAATATCAAGGCTTTGTTTTTTTGACCTAATGAATTTCCAAAAATACTTTGGATTGGTTTTAATTTGATTCTCAACTCTATGTATGTATTGACCATACAAAAATTTATTCAAGAAGTTAAATTCTTTTTGACATAAATTGTATTTTTGAAAATACTCAAAATTAGATGATTTTTTATAGAGCTTATATAATTTATTTCTTCGATTTTTTAATCGCCGAAGACGATGATTATACCACGGATGAGATGACGATTTTTTAACTTTTTTCGGGATGTGATTATTATATATGTTTAATAGGGTTTGTAAAAAATTATCATAACAGTCAGATGTATTAAGATTAGAAAAAATAGATATCCAATCCATATCCTGTATAAATGAGTTTAAAGCAACAAAATCTGTTGAATTCAAGTCATATTCTTTTACAATTCCATTTTCTTTATCTTTCATGTATACAAACGAGCTAATTGAAATGATTATAGCAGTATGATGAACTGTGATAGGAGAAAATGGATGCAAGCATTCATTTACGGAATAATTCATATCAGAAGGCATAAATATTAAATCTAATATTTTGTTCAATTTATTATAAATATTATTAGCTTGTATTAAGTCCATACTTAATAAGGAATCAATAAAATTTATTTCAAATTCCTTATTAACATTTGATGGAATTGACAAGTTATTTGAAAATGTCCAGATGATATTGCTTAGGTTAAAATCACCATACATACAAATTTTAGTACTTGCATCCGAATTCTCATGTAGAGACATAATATTATTTATATGATCAGAATATATTCATAACTACTGTTAGGTGGAATATATGACACTCCAAAACAAAAATTATTATTACCGTACATAATGCGAACAAAAAGTTGATCTAATAGACTATCAATATGAATATTAGGATATACAAATGACTTTAAACGCTTCTTTACCGCAATAAGAACACCACCACCTCGTGAATGGCCAGTAGATTCGACACATCTATCTTTACGATATACCATCACAGAAGTCTGAATTTAACCATGTTTCCACAATCACAAATACATCATATTCTGATTGTGTTGAAAAATTGAATAATAAATTGCATTTAGATCGCATACCAGAAACGTTTTGATAATAAATGTTCAATTCCGATTGATGAGATGTTAGACTGTTTGCAGTGTTGCAGGCTCTCTTTGGAAAAAAAACAAAAGGCCTTATAGTATAAGGCTTATACTGACATTAACAGGCCACAGCGAAGGTTTTATAATTTCAGTATAGAAAGCAGAAGAAATTCCAACTTTAAAGTTTACATGCCGCAGAGAATTAACATCAACATCTTTCTTGACTAGCAATGTACATTCAATATGCTCTTTTCCTATTTTAGCATTTTTTTCAATGTAGTCAATAATTTGTTCTGGTTTCACACTTGTTCGAAACGATGACAAGTGTAGATATTTCTTTCTAGGCATAACATTGAGATCGGCTGCTTCATTATTTCCTACAGCAATGATTTTTATGCTTACGCTTACGTCTATGAACATCAGTCCAATCAGACTCAACTGCGTTTGATCTAACATCAGTCATACCGGTTGAGTATGATACAGATGAAGAAGCATCACACTCACGTTGTTGTATGTGTTGGAATTTAGGCTGTTGGGAAGCATTACTTGAGTTGTTGTAGTCAACACGATTATTTACATTCCTCACATTAGAACAATGGTGAGCAAAATAGGAAAAGAGAAAATTTAAGGGAGATTTAATATTTAATTTTTTCTTGTTGTTTCATTACATATTTAGATATTTTTAAGCACTAATGTTACCTAAAATCGTGCTACAAAATGAATTATTAAAGAATTTTTACAAAAAATACTTAAACGCCCAAGTGTTGTTGAATTAATTAAATTAAGAGTATTTTACAGAAACCACCAGTGGATGGCCGTGCACACCATTGCATTAGAAGCAGCAGTATTAGAACCGAAATGCATTCGTTGTTTACAAACTGTTTCAAGGTTTTTTCGTCAGGTCAGTGAACTTTCCATTTATCTCTTTCACATCTGCACCAATTGTGTTTAAAATCGACTCTTTGACTTCTCTTAAATCCTGAGATAGCAAAGAGAGCATTGATAGCATGTTTGCCGAAACCTTTAAACCAATGGTGAGCAAAATAGGAAAAGAGAAAATTTAAAGGGAGATTTAATATTTAATTTTTCTTGTTGTTTCATTACATATTTAGATATTTTTAAGCACTAATGTTACCTAAAATCGTGCTACAAATGAATTATTAAAGAATTTTTACAAAAAAATACTTAAACGCCCAAGTGTTGTTGAATTAATAAATTAAGAGTATTTTACAGAAACCACCAGTGGATGGCCCGTGCACACCATTGGTTTAAAGCAATGGTGTGCACGGCCATCCACTGGTGGTTTCTGTAAAATACTCTTAATTTAATTAATTCAACAACACTTGGGCGTTTAAGTATTTTTTGTAAAAAATTCTTTAATAATTCATTTGTAGCACGATTTTAGGTAACATTAGTGCTTAAAAATATCTAAATATGTAATGAAACAACAAGAAAAATTAAATATTAAATCTCCCTTAAATTTTCTCTTTTCCTATTTGCTCACCATTGCTTTAAACAGTCATCGCAGTTGTAAAACTACATTTTTATTGTTATTGAAGAATTCACCAAATTTATCTCCTTCCAATTGAACACACAGAAAGTGAAGCTTAGCTTTACAAATATGACAAGCAACAAAGTTTGCATTGGCAGAATTGAAACATTTTGCACAGCGAGAACTAGGTGGTGTTGTCATATTTCCAAATACGTAGGTAGGAAAATACTTCAAAGAACGTTTAATGTATCAACCAACGTAAACAGAGTAGCGATAACACGTCTATGCACAACGACTGCAACTGTCTGACTGACCGTTATCTAAGCAGGTATGGATTTACTCCGGAAAATAGTGTACCGTTGCAAATGGGGTCAATAGGACAACCTACTGAAAAAAGAATCAAAACGATCCAAGAGGAGCTTCAACTTCGCTTTTCCCGAAATTTATGCGGAAGTTACCCAAAGGAGTGGACCTATGTAGACCATTTCCATATATCAGGACTGGATGAAATAATACGATGTGCAAAGTCTGCACCAATCAGAAACTCTTGCAGATTTGCATTTTGATTTGTGCAGTCAGGGTTTCTTGGAGTTTTTAGGCCATTATCTCAGGAAGTATGGACTTGCGCGGAAAAATTTACCGTAGTAAAGGAAGCCACAACCTGCTGAAAAAAATTTCAAACTATCCGCGAGGTGCTCTTTAACTTCACTTTATCCGAATTTTATGTGGGAGGTACCCGAAAGAGTGGCCCGATATAGTCTATATTCCAACCTGAGACATGACTGGGGTGAAATAATAAGATGTGCAAAGTTTGGCTCTTTCTTGGAGCTTTTAGGCCATTATCTCAGGAAGTATGGACGTACGCCCGAAAGAAATTGTACCGTCGTAAAGGGAGCCGTAAGGACAACCTACTGAACAAATTTCAAAACGTTCCGCGAGCAGCTCTTAAACTTCACTTTATCCGAATTTTGTGTGGGAGGTACCCGAAGGAGTGGACAATAGAGTCCATATTCGAACCCGATATAGTACCTGGAAGGAATAATATGATGTGCAAAGTTTGGTCAAACCAATTGCTCCCTTCAAGAGTTATCGTTCACAGAATTTTACAGAAAATTTTTAACTTTTGTGGGGGAGGTACCCGAAGGAGTGGACCGATATGGCTAAGTTTGGACAAAATATTACGATACCCAAATTGTGGTTCGAATCGGTTGATTAATTCGAGAGTTGTCGTTCGCACCAGCCAGCCAGACCGACAGACGGACGGACATGGCTAAATCGACTCCAAATTGTCTGAAACGAATATCGTCTAAACGAATTTTGGGGTCTAAAACCGTTATTTCGTTGAGGCACATTTTTGGTCGTATCAAAAGCCGTTATATAGGGGCTATACCAACACGTGGACCTATGTACACAAGTTTTGTTATATAAGTTTATTGACACTTAAGAACCCTAATTGTCAAATTATAGCTAAATCGGTCTGAAAATTTAGCTAAAAACGTCAGAATACCGTAAATCGGGGGTACCGTTATATGGGGGCTATACCAAAACGTGGACCGATATAGCCCATCATCGAACTTGACCTGCTGCAAACAAAAGACGCATTTTCCCAAAATTTCAGTGTCCTATCTACATTTTTGTGGATGCTAGAGTGATTACCACAGACGGACGGACGGACATGCACAGATCGACTCAGAATTTTACCCTGATCAAGAATATACCGCTCATTTACTTAAAGAGTGACACATTTCAAAAAATTCAGTTTCGAGAAAAACGTGTTTTAAGTTCGCGATTGGAATTTGACTTCCCAAATTAAAAAAGATTATTACACAAAAACTAATATAAGTACATGGACCATATTTAGCAAAAAGCTAGCCAGATATCAGTGCTAAATTTTTGTGCAAGATCAAGCATGATTTGAATTGTTTTCGTGCTTCATAAAACTCAAAAAACTGTTGTGTTGAATTATGCGAAGATCGTAGTAAATGAGCTGTACTCATTGAGTTTAGAGATATCAGCATGTAAATTTGACACAAGATAAAGTAGAAGTTGTAGAAAAAATAGAAATTGCTAACTCAGAAATCGCATTTTTTGAGTTATGCCACTCTTTGAGTAAATGAGCGATATATACTTTATAGGGTCGCAAATGAGTATTTTAATGTGTTACAAACGGGAAAACAAACTTAATATACCCTCCGTACTATGGTGGAGGAAATTATGGAACAAATAAACTTATTGTAAGAAATAACTTCGTGGATTCTGCCATGTTATCATATCAAGCTTAAATAATAATATAATAATTGTTCCACAAACATCCCAAAGGAGACTTCTCTCATATCAATGAGTGCGTATTTCCTAATATGGGTCCTACAGTTTACCGCCGAGTCCGAACGCCGTGCCCTAGAAAGAAAAGTTTAACGTGACTGAAATGCTCAGAAAATGTCGCCTACATTACTGAGTGGTGTTTTCCCACCGTTGACAATTTGAAGTTACCTGTAGGCCTATTCTGTAACTTTTTAACAACTTTACTCATTGTTTATTTTACAACAATTTCATTTGTTTGTTTTGTAGTTGTTACAAAAACAAAAGAAATTTTAACAACTTTTCAATCGATAAAAGTTACAGAATAGGCCTACTGGCCGGGGAATCCATCAACGCTAGCGAAATACACCTTAGGAATGTTGGTGAAATTTCCTGAGTTCTTCAGCCATGTACAAATTCTCTACAAGTGATGTCTAAGGACACGCCGTTCGGTCAATTTGGTAAATTGTTGAATTAATAAATCCCAAAATTTTTCGCCAGGAGGAGGTCAGTGGGTGCCTTTACCTTCACCAAAAGAATATTAAAAAAAACGGTGGTGACATTAGTAGTTACTCCGAAGAAAAGTGTAATACCGGTTTTTTATGACGATAGACAAGACAAAGTAATGACAGTTTTTACAGTTTCTAATTAAAAAGTTAAAATTTTTAGTTACTTCCCTTTTGTTGAACAGGTGCGATATGTTTAAAACAAGTAAAAAAAGTATCAGTCGGCTTTGCCGACAGAGATATACCCTCAGCCTGTGTATATTGAAACAATTTTTTTTTACAAAAAACGCATGTATTTAGGGAGTTTTAAAAATTTTGGGCGTTTGAAACTGACAAAAATGTTGATTAGGAATTTAATATCAAAAGTTTTGCGGAGGAGATACTAAAAAGAATGGATCTCCAGCCACTACATATGGTACCATAGGGTTTTTTAGAACTTCAGGGATGTTTGCTCAAGAAGTATGAACTTGCCCCCTGAAACAACTTTTACCATCGCAATTGAGGCAGCAATGCAAGTTGCTTCAACAAAAATCAAAGTGATTCGAAAGCAGGTCTTAAAAGTGACATGTATCCGAAATTTTGAGTGGGAGGTACCGGATGGAGTGGGCAAATATAGTCCATATTTGAACCTGATCTATATCTGGTAGATATATTAGGATGTGTAAAGTATGGACCAATTCGGCCACTCTCTTCAAGAGTTATCGTACGCACAATTTTCCGAACATTTTTGAACTTTTGTGGGGGAGGTACCTGAAGGAGTGGACTGATATGGCTTATCTTCGATCTTAAACTATGTTTGGACAAAATATTACTAAGGCCAAACTTTGGGACCGAATCGGCAGACCTGTTCGAGAGTTATTTGCCCTCCAACCTCCTCACACGGTGTGATAGGGGTTTTTTGCAACTTTCAGGCTATTTTCTCAGGAAGTATGGACTTGCCCCTGATGAAACTTATACCGTCGTATGGAGGGCAGTGAATACAAGTTGCTAAAGCAAAAATCAAAGCGATTCGAGAGATGTTCCTAAACTGAACTTTTCCAAAATTTTGTGTGGGAGGTACCGACGGAGTGGACCGATTGAGTCCATATTAAAACCTGATCTAAGTCTGGTACACGCTCCACGATGGGCAAAGTATGGACCAAATCGGTACACCCTTCAAGAGTTATCGTGCGTACAAATTTTCCGAACATTTTCGAACTTTTGTGGGGGAGGTACCGGAAGGGGTGGACCGATATAGCTCATCTTCGAACTTAAACTAAGTTTGGACAAAATATTACGAAAGGCCAAAATTTGAACCGAATCGGTTCATCCGTTCGAGAGTTATCGTGCGCTCCAGCCAGCCAGACAGACAGGACGGACATTGCTCAATCGACTCCAAATTGTCTGAAACACATTTCGTCCAACATACTTGGGGTCTAAAACCATTATTTCGATGAGGCACGTTTTGCCCGTATGAAAGTGTATATACCCTTCATAGCCTAAAGGCTGAGGGTATAAAAATCCAATTGGACAATTAATGTGCTTGGGCCCCACGTAATTTGCAACAATTCACAAACTGGGAATTTCTATGTAATGATAGAGGCAATATATTGCATGGGAGGAAATGTGTTTCTCCACAGAAAACCCATTTTATATTAGACAGTAGCTGCTTTATTTACCAAAGTCAATATTGCAAATTAAATAAATAACTAATTGTATCAGGGAAAGGTAAGTCGTTCTTTTTTCATAAGTAGGCTACTTTACTGGTATATGCCCTCCAGGAAGTAACATGGACCAAATATAAAACGTTAATATTCTTCATAAAAAAGTAATGGTATATTTCACCCGCTAAATAATATCGGATCATCATCCAAAATTGTAGGCATCTTCTTCGACCTAAAGTCTTACCTCGTGCAAAATTTCGTGACAATTGAGTTATAATTGCGACCTCTAGCCTGTTTATTATTATACTACGAACAAATTGTTGGATATAAAAGGCTGTAGCTCTGTTATTTGATCATGTACACCAACACAATTGGGATCTATATAAAGGTCAAAAGTTTATTTTCCAAGTATAGCTTACTTACCCGGAATATGTCTCCCAAGAATAAAGATATAAGCTGTATATTAAAAAATTTCACAATTTTCACACAAAAGTTTTGGCCCATTTAACCCTCTTAATATTATCTGATCACCATCTCAAATTACAAACTTCTTCTTTGTAATACACTCTTACCTTGTTTAAAATCTCGAGGAGATCGGACTATTATTGCGACCTACAGAGCAGCTACAAAATCGGCTAAAAACTTTGATCTTCGTCCATTTCACCCGCTAAATAAAATATGCGTAGAAGACACCAAACAGCGTAATTATTTACTTTTATCAAGGACGAAATTTAGTTAGCTTTACAAAAATGGGGAAAACCAATGAAATCGGTTGAAAAATGCGTGAGTTATGGCATTGATAAAAGTGGCTCCTTGATAAAAGTAAACAATTACGCAGTTTGTTGTCTTCTACGCATCCTAGAGCACCAGGAAAAGCATTTTCCTGTTTTAATGCATTTTCGTCACACTTAAATCACTATAACTTAACCATTTGTTACCCGATTTTTAAAAATTATGGCTGATTCAAAAGACATGGCTTGCACCTTCTAAATAATAAATAAGCTGTAAATTTCCATTGTGGAAAAAGATGTTATGTCCGTTTAAAGTTGAAAATCCAAGAAACCCCGTTTTTCAACAACATTTACAGTTATAAAATAAAAAAACGAAGTGACCCAAAGAAACCAAAGGTATTTTCGTCTTCCATGGATTCCCACAATACCGAATTTATGCATCAGAACCCCTTCAAATTTTCACTGTAGCACAGTGTAATTAACCAATAAAATATGTTGTTAGTCAAGTGACGGAAGCGAATCGTCAGTTAGTGCCGCCTAAGTGGAACAGTTTCTTTAGTTATTCTTATATTTTTTGGATAAGAATGCGACTGCCGCAGAAGATTACACAATGTTTCTAGTGTTGGACGTGGAGTTCTCCACGCCTTATTTATTTGTTTATTATTTCAGTTTAATTGTATAAAATGATTAGTTGATCAGACGACAAACCTAAAAATTACTTGCAATTAGATATGAAAAAGGGTTAACGATTTATCAATAAAGCGGGGTACACACGATCAGTTTTGACTGTCAGTTTTACTCAAATAATAGGTTGCTTGACGGTGTGTCCGTTCATTTTTGCCAGTCATCAGGCAACCACAAAATGTTTTGATGTTGCTGGACAGTTTGACAGTAATCCAAATTCCCGAAAAATCGACAGTCAAAACTGACCACTTAAACTATTATGTTAAATCGATTTAATTCATGTTGGAATACAATCTTTCTCATGTAATATTCACTGGCTACTTTAGTGCTTGCTGTAAAAAGTTTACGATATGTTGATAATTATGTGCTAAATATAGAAAATATATTGACGCCACATTTTCAGCATTGACAAAAGATCGTAGCGATTGTCATATAGAGGTATTGCGTGATGATTTTACCACACATATGTATTTGTTTATGTGTATGAATTATTTGATGCGTGCAATGTTCAAATCGTCTAAACAACTATTTAGCGGACAATTAAGTCACATTCTTATTTATGGATTTGTGGATATGAATATACGGAACGTAACAAAGTTACGTGAATAAAATTTAAAAAAAAATAATAATAAATTCATTTTTATTTGCTGTTTTCACCCAAGCAAATTTCTAAATTTTTAAATTATTATTTATATGGGTCTAAAGTCGATGCCAAAGGGGCAAGTCTTACATTTGAGCCGTTGTTAGAGAATATGTGTATGTAAAATATTTTTTTTCTCCTTGACTATTCTTGTCTGTTCATATTCTGGGAACATAATAGTTGAAACAAACATATATATTTTCAGATTTTTAAAATACCGTATTTAGTTCTTAGAAGATGGTTGCTCCTGCAGTATCTTTTCTCTGCTTGTCGTTAAGTTAATGTTTATAAGACCACAATTCTTGGTGGTGTAGTTTTTCTTTGCCAAATGTGAACTTACAACTAATTCGATCAGTAGTGGGATTCTCTAACGCATTTTTTGGTTATCGACAAAAATCGTTAAAATTAAAACGCAAAATTATGAATTAAAAGTTCAAATAAAAGTTGACATAACTGTTGCTATCGGTAGAACTTTGCAACTACTTTTTATTCGTCGCTAACTTACCGAGAAACATTGTTAATCACCGAAATTATAAGCATTTTAATTTTAACGATATTAGTCGATAAATAAAAAAGCTGTGTTCCTTTACTTACCTGAGGTTACCATTTTTACCATTTGTTACCATTTTTAACCTGCGAAGTGTTCCTTAACCCCGAAAAGTGGCAAAACAGGAAGCAATTTTTAAGAGAGTGAGAGTGGAGAGAGAGCGAAAATGGCTTTCTCTTCTACCACAGGCTACCAGCAAAATTTCTGCACGTAAAAAATGGCAGAACTGATTTTTCGACTTTTGTTTGACGATTATTTCACAATGAAAAAGGAAATGGACGCAAAACAGAAGAAAAAGTCGAACGCGGATAAAACTAAATTAAAAACTGTGTAATAAAAGACGAAAATTGATTTGTTTTATGTTGCTTTTCGACATTGCTGCCAGACCTGCCATTTTTCCGTTCCTTTACTTTTCTGGTAAAAATGTTTCATGAGAGAGCAATTTTGAGCAATTTTGACACTTTTCTCTTTTACCACCCTTACCATTAAAAAAGTAAGGAAAAAAGCTAAAATGATTTAGAGAATCTCACTACAGAACATTTTGAAACAAATTAAAAACACATAAAACTAGACCGTCCCGTCGGGACATATAGGCATTCTTTGAAACCAGGGCCCTATTCCACGAAACAACTTATCGCTTTTCACTTTGCACTTATCAAAAATTAGCAGAAGAGAACGTTGGTGGAACAGAAATTAAAAAGAGAGCAAATAATTGTTAAGAACTTAGGCACTCAAGTAGCATATCACTTACCAAAAATAGCGGTTCTGTGGAACACAAAAATGAGAACATTTTCAAAAATATTGCTAACTGCAATGTGAAAAAGTTGATAAGTTGTTTCGTGGAATAGGGCCCAGATGACAAAACTGCTTGAAGGCTAAACCCTGATGATGATTGCGTTAACCCCAGAGTACAAACAAAAGTCGCCTTCCGTTCTCTAAACTGTTCAATGAAATGAATGGAGGATGTGGCAGGCATATGAAAAAGTAATCTGAAATGACTCATCGTCCAGAATGCAGTGTTTTGAATATTTTATTCCAAATACTCAGAGTCCAGTCAAAATAGACACTGAAATAGCAAAAATTCCCACACAGCTGAAGCAATATCCTAAAAGTCCCCATCAATCCTATGTCTACAAAAAACCCTTAAATTAATTATTAAGGACTTGGGCGTCAATTTCTTTCACCCTAAATGCGCACGACAATTTACAATTAAGTTCTGAAACAGACATATCCAGTAGTGAGTGACAAATTTGGATATCCCGAGTGGAAATTTCATTACGATTTTATAAACTTTTATACACTTCGAGTCATCAAAACTGAAATTTTTGAAAATAAATGCGGATATCCTGGAGGGTCCGCCATATACTACAGTGGTAAATATTCTCTAAAATGTATGGGAATGACTTATGCGTAAAATATACGACTAGAGGAGACAGCACGCTTCCAAAAATAAACTTGTTGAATGAAAAAAGGAAGCTTTGTTGGGGATTACACCTGATTATTTAAAGAATCCTTGCCAAAGCAGGATATACGGGTGTATCCTTAACCAGAAGGGATATACTTTTACCGAATATTACTGAAAGTATGAATATGCATCGATATTTTAATACAATCTTTCTGTATCCTCAAGTTTTAAAGGGGGGTTCTATTCAAATAAGCTAAATTTTTTACTTCAATTTTTGACTTTATTTTGTTTTCTTTGCATAATTCTTATACAAATTGCATTTGAATGCAAATGAATGACACAATTTGCTCCAAACACATGAAGCAAATTATATTAAAACTTAAAAAATTCATATCTTGTATAATTCGGAAAAAATGGAAGTTGAAAAAAAATTTGCAGGGGGGTTCTATTCAAGTTAGCGGCAGTGTATATATATTTCCTTGAATAGCGGAATTATACTTATATTTAAAACAATTGCCAGCAAAATCGGAACGTATTTGGAGTTATTCCATGTAAGAGTCATTTTATGCAAAAATAGCCCGTTTAACCCACATGTGTAATCGAAAGCCCAACGGGAACGACCCCAAGGAAAACTCTACGATTTTCTTATTTTTGTCAAAGGTAAGGTTTGTTGCGCTGATTACGAAAATCTATAATTTTCATGGGCGGCGGATCCGGTTCCCCAGTTATTTGACCCGAAAGGTCAGATTTAAAACAGCGTTAGAACCGGTTCTACTGAACCGAAAATACCTAACCCAAAGTGGGTATCGTTTGAAAGCTTATGGAAATACCTAACACATGGCGTTGTGCGCATCATGATATTTTACGCGGCTTATTTCTTCAAATGTGTAATTTGACAATTATATCACGATATCTCAAGAATAATAACTCCTATTGAAAAGTCGTAAAGATCATATATAATTGTTCCACAAACATCCAACATCGAGCAATTTTGCTGGAGTCGGAGTCTGAGTCGTAAAAATAACTCGACTCAGACTCTGGGCAAATTTTTCTACATTATAGAAATATAAGATTAAATTGGGGACACCAATTTTTTCGAAAATCATTACCTATTTTAAAAGAAAACTTTAAGAAAACATGTAAGCAAACGGTACATCTATATATATAAAAATGGTGTAAAAAATGTATAGTAATTCATAAAATGAGAACGGCTAGGTCGATTTCTGTAAAATTTTTTGTCAGTTATTCGTATTTTCGAGGAGAAGGTCTTTACGGAAGAAAATTTTGGAAAATCTATGTGGAAAAGTCGGAAAATTGGAAAAATCGAAAATTGAGTTTTTGTATGAAATTTTATTCCTTAATAGCGAGACGAAGTTCGCCGGGTCCGCTTGTATAGTATATAATTTAGAGGATATTTACTATCCTTTGAAGACTAGTCTTTTCATTGCCAATTTGTTTACAAAATGTTGGTCCAATTAATGATTTAAATGTTGTAATGCCTTGTTCATACTGATGGTGATTCGCTCTCTATACGTTGTTCGAACCCAAATTACGATTTAATAACTCATTTCTCCATACCAAATTTTGAGAACGAACAACGATTTTTGTACATTGTTCAATTTAAATTACTCTACGAACGAAGAAAATATTAGTCTCATATCTAACAAATGAGAGTATTTATCGAAAAAATTAGAGAATTCATCGAAAAAATAAATACAGAAATTAAAAAATGAATTGAAAAATACCAACAATTGGAAGAAAAATAGAAAGAATGAATGAAAGTTGTACAGTTTCATACAGAATACATATTTGGAGGAAAGATACTTAGTTTTCCTGTTGATTTCATTTACGTTGTTTTCATATAAAACAGTTAACAAAAAATAATAAAAAATTAACTTCTTCCATATAAGTCCTACAAGACTTCTGCCAGAAGACCTAATCGTTTTCTCATATTGTCTTTTGTGAGAAGTCATACTTGTCTTCTATTAACCCATATCGTACCGAGACAAATTTTTTATTTATTTTTTAAAAACAAAGCTCTTTTTTAGGTTAATTGGGAACCACTGATGTCAAAAATCAACTCAAAAAAAATTTTCCATTTTTCGTTTTCCCGGAAAGTGGTGTTTGAAATTTCGAACACTGGCGCTTAAGCTATACACATATAAGTAAAATAAAATTGATTTATTTGCCGTTTTATTGATTTATTTTACCAATTTTGTATGAACAAATGGTTGAAGATTGGTATTGAGACTTCTTTGGACCTACAAAACTTGTCCCCGAAATGTGTCAGCACTGGCCCACGTTTTGGATTGCCCCCCATAGAACGGTACCGCCCGATTTTCGGGAGATTTCAAGGATTTAGATGCATTATCCTACAGAAATGGCTATAAATTAATACATATTTATTCTTTTTTGAGGTTACTTAACTTTCCTCCCGAAAGTTGTAGTAGCTCCGTTGAACTGTACCTAACGATTTTAGGTTATTTCATGATTTTAGCCGCACTATCCTTATTTTTTGTGAAACGACTGTATATATTGGCAATAATTCCCCATGAATACTTTTTAATTTCATTTTTTTTTTATAATTTTTTAAAATTAATTTAAAAAGTATCAAAAATCTACCCTTAACGTCGAGGGGGAGGGGGTTTTTCAAGGGAACAATTTTTTATACCCTCCACCATAGTATGGAGGGTATATTAAGTTTGTTTTTCCGTTTGTAACGCATTGAAATACTCATTTGCGACCCTATAAAGTATATATATTCTTGATCAGGGTAAAATTCTAAGTCGATCTGATGACGTCCGTCCGTCCGTCCTTCCGTCCGTCCGTCCGTCTGTGGTAACGCTGACATTTGGGAAAATGCGTCTTTTGTTTGCAGGCAGGTCAAGTTCGATGATGGGCTATATCGGTCCACGTTTTGGTATAGCCCCCATATAACGGTACCCCCGATTTACGGTATTTTGACGTTTTTTGGTACATTTTATTAATTCTGTAAACTTAAATTATCAAAAGAAATTTAGTAAGCATATAGAATTCAGCATTTCAAAAGAAAATTTTAAATTATATTTTATAACTAGATTTGATTAAACAATACATACTTTTTCCTATTTCTACATAGTTTTAAATCATAGTCTGTAAGGAAATTATGTTCCATAGACCGAAATAAATAAATAAATAAATAAATAAATAAATAATTTTCAGACCGAATTGGCTATAACTTGACATTTAGGGTTCTTAAATATCAATAAACTTATATAACAAAAGTTGTGGACATAGGTCCACGTTTTGGTATAGCCGCCATATAACGGTACCCCCAGATATACGGTATTTTGACGTTTTTAGCTACATTATCAGACCGATGTAGCTATAATTTGACATTTAGGGTTCTTAAGTGTTAATAAACTTATATATTAGAAGTTGTGGACATAGGTCCACGTTTTGGTATAGCCCCCATATAACGGTACCCCCCGATTTGCGGTATTTTGACGTTTTTAGCTACATTTTCAGACCGATGTAGCTATAATTTGACATTTAGGGTTCTTAAGTGTCAATAAACTTATATAACAAAAGTTGTGGACATAGGTCCACGTTTTGGTATAACCCCATATAACGGTACCCCCCGATTTACGGTATTTTGGCGGTTTTAGCTACATTTTTAGACCGATTTAGCTATAATTTGACATTTAGGGTTCTTAAGTATCAATAAACATATATGACAAAAGTTGTGGACATAAGTCCACGGTTTGGTATAGCCCCCATATAGCGGTACCTCCCGATATACGGTATTTTGACGTTTTTAGCTACATTATCAGACGGATGTAGCTATAATTTGACATTTAGGGTTCTTAAGTGTTAATAAACTTATATAATAAAAGTTGTGGACATAGGTCCACGTTTTGGTTGTGGACATAGGTCCACGTTTTGGTATAGCCCCCATATAACGGTACCCCCCGATTTGCGGTATTTTGACGTTTTTAGCTACATTTTCAGACCGATTTAGCTATAATTTGACATTTATTGTTCTTAAGTGTCAATAAACTTATGTGACAAAACTTGTGGACATAGGTCCACGTTTTGGTATAGCCCCCATATAACGGTACCCCCCGATTTACGGTATTTTGACGTTTTTAGCTACATTTTCAGACCGATATAGATATAATTTGACATTTAGGGTTCTTAAGTGTAACTACATTTATATAACAAAAGTTGTGGACCTAGGTCCACGTGTTGGTATAGCCCCCATATAACGGTACCCCCGATTTACGACATTTTGACGTTTTTATCTACATTTTCAGACCGATTTAGCAATCAATTGACATTTAGGGTTCTTAAATGTCAATAAACTTATATAACTAGTGGACATAGGTCCATGTTTTGGAATAGCCCCCATATAACGGTACCGCCCGATTTCAGGTATTTTGAGAATTTTACCAACAAGTTTTATCTGTAATTTGAACATTTGACATTTGAAATTCTTAGTGGTCACCACACCTCTCCACCAAAAATTGTCAAGAAAGCCCCCATATAACGGTACCTCCCGATTTTCAGTAATTTGATGATTTTAGCTACAATATTAAACCGAACTAGCAGTAATTTGACATTTGAAGTTCTTAGTGGTCACAACACCTCTCCATCAAAAATTGTCAACATATGTCCATGTTCGGATATAGCTCCCATGTAACGGTACCTCCCAATTATCAGTAATTTGGCCATTTTCGCTACAATTTTTAACAGAACTAACTGTAATTTGACATTTGAAGGTTGTAGTGGTCACCACGCATCTGCATCAACAATTTTCAACATAGCCCCAATAAAACGATACTTCCCGATTTTCGATACTTTGAGGATTTTACTTAAAATGTTTAACCGAACGTAGGTCCATGTTTTTGTATAGCCTCAAAACAAACCTCCCGTTTTTCCGTACCTTAGCTTTATTTTTGGACGAACTTTCTGTAATTTGAAATTTAAAAGTCAACAAAAATTCTGCAACAAAAATGTTCATTTAAGTTCATATTTTCGTATAGCCCAGATACCTCCGAACTAGCTGTTAATGACATTTGAAGTTCCCACGTTATGTACCGATTTTCGATATTTTGAGGATTCTATCTAAATTTTTTAACCGAATTAGGAGTTATTTGACATTAAAGGCTCCCATCAAAAACTCTCAACATAGACCCATGTTTTATTATAACCCCTATATAACAGTACCTCCCAATTTCTAGCCCAACAAAAATTGTCAACAGTTAGATATAGGCACCATAAAAAAGGGCCTCCCGAATGAAGCATTTTATGTACATTATCTGACATTTTAACGTACTCACTTAAAGTTGGGGACAGGAATGAATATTTTATGGTGGAGGGTATGAAAAGTTCGGCCCGGCCGAACTTAATGCTTTTTTACTTGTTTTATTTGCTGACAGATTAGACCAAAACTTGTTTTAAATTTACCTTTTTCATCTACAAAAATTTTTTTTGAAAAAAAGTAATTTTATTGTTCGAAAAATCGAACACCACGTACAAAATGGGCTAAAGGACCTGTTGGACTCCTACGAATGATATTGTGGTCTCTATGGGAAATCCTGATTACACTGTGGCATAAAATTGAAGTCAACGTCTTGGGGTGTAAAATTCCAGTTAGGAATGAATGACAAATTTAATTATACCCTCCACCATATGGAGGCCGATCTAACCATATCCGTCTGTCCGTCCGTCCGTCTGTTGAAAGAGCGTCAAAATTTGTTACAGAAGTTTTTATTACTTCCAGGATGGTTGGTATTGAATCGGTCCACGTTTTGATATAGCCCCCATAGAACGGTACCTCCCGATTTTTGGTATTTTTGAGGTTTTAGCTTCATTATCCCACCAAATGGCTGAAATTTGATATTTAGTCATCGTTGGGTGTATAAAACTTTGCACCCGAAATTTGTTGGTATAGGCCCACGCCTTCACATAGCCCCCATAGAACGGTACCTCCCGATTTTCGGTATTTTGAAAGTTGTGGCCACAATAATCCACCGAAATGGCTGAAATCTGGTACTTGGTCTTGGTTTGGGGTATAGAACTTCCCCAAGAAATTTACCGGTATAGGTCCACGCCTTCATATAGCCCCATAGAACTCTACCTCCCGATTTTCGGTATTTTAAAGGTTGTGGCCACAATAATCCAGCAAAACGGCTAAAATTTAGTGCTTGGACATCCTTGGTGGTAAAAAACTTTCCCCCAGAAATTTGTCGGTATATGTCCACGCCTTCACATAGCCTTCATAGAAGGGTACCTCCTGATTTTCGGTATTTTGAAAGTTGTGCCCACAATAATCCACTAAAATGGCTGAAATTGGGTACTTAGTCTTCCTTGGGAGTATAGAACTTTCCCCCAGGAATTTATCGATATAGGTCCACGCCTTCATATAGCCCCGATAGAACGGTACCTCCCGATTTTCAGTATTCTGAAGGTTGTGGGAACAATAATCCACTAAAATGGCTGAAATTAGGTACTTAGTCTTCCTTGGGAGTACAGAACTTTCCCCCAGGAATTTGTCAGTATAGGTCCATATAGGTCATATAGCCCCCATAGAACGGTACCTCCCAATTTTCGGTATTTTAAAGGTTGTGGCCACAATAATCCGCCGAAATGGCTGAAATGTGGTACTTAGTCTTCGTTGGGGGTATAAAACCTTCCCCCAGAAATTTATCGGTACAGGTCCATGTCTTAATATAGCCTCCATAGAGCGGTACCTCCCGAATGTGGTTATTGTAAAAAGTAGCCACATTTTTTACCGAAATTGCTGAAATTTGGAATTTTGTCTTCTTCATACACGAAGGGAAATTGTTCTATTTTACTTCAATACAAATCGTGGTGGAGGGTATAACAAGTTCAGCCCGGCCGAAGTTATCGATGTCTTTGTTTGGCGATATTGTTTCATAATTTTGAGATAACATGTTTTAAGTTAAATAGAATGCGGAATCTTTTTATAGAATATTTTGTCCTTTTAGTTCAGTTCCTTCCATGTCATTTTTGTTCTTGAATTGAAAAAGTAACACAACATCAGATTTACTACATGAAATAAGTATACAAAAATGTTCTTCCGAAAATTTTATGTAATTTCTCCACATCCAAGATATAGATATTGTCACGTTTTATTGTCTGTTTTTATATACCGTTCCTTTTTCCAAAAAACCGTATGTTTATATATGGTTACATGGGGCGCCTTCGCCACTTTTTTGTTCAAAATGTTCTCATATCGACACCGTTAAAGTTTTTTCAAATATTATTTTTGGTAAAAATATTAGCATATCTTGACTATATGTTCTGATATATGATTGGTTATAATTTTGTTTTTAAAATATTATTTTTGAGAATTTACAAAATGTCTAAAAAGTGGCGAAGCCTCCCCACCCATGGGGCAGCTTCGCCATCTATATTGAACATTTTCCAACGGACTCTAAAACTGTAATTTACCATACTTTTTCCTTAAATATCAACATTATGAGAAAAAGGAACATGTTTTCTATTGAATAATCAAAAATAATTTTAAAATTCACAAAAAGAACCAGAGTCAGTACTTAATTGAAGAAGGTACCTTGAATTTAGGTACAAAAATCATAATATTACTAAAACAAGATACGTTTAGGATAATAATTGATTTTAACTTCACATTATATGTGGTATATCTATGGCATAAAGAATTTAAGTTAAACTTTACAAATTTCTAACATTAATCCACCACACCCCTATCATGGCGTAGGCGCCCCACCCCTTACATATTTCATAATATTACTATATTGACATTTGTAATTGAGTTTTTCATGCGAATTATTTGGATTTATAATCTTCAGTAGTTGTCTATTAACGGCATAAAATATGTTTTTGATATTACAAAAAGTAAAGAAGATATCACATAACATACCTACCATAATTATTTTTCCCAATACCCTGAAAACACAAAACCGCGTGCGTCCGCTATCATACCTATGACAGAACTGCCAACTTTTGGGAGATGGTAGACCTACATTAAACTCACAATTTTTCCTTTAACGGATTTTTTTCTATCATTTGTAGTTTGCGAGAAAATCGGCGATGGCGTAGCCGCCCCAGTGGCGAAGGCGCCCCATGTTACCATATTTCAGAACATTTCGTATAAGTTGTCAACTAAGTAGCAAATTCGGATAGTTACTGTGTTATGCCCTGTATCACATTTTGATGTGTAAAATAAACACAGATAAAATCTTAATTAATAGCTGATTCGATACAAATTTAATAAAGTAAACAAAGTTATTAATTAAGTTATGTTGTCAGTCTCATTGACATAACTATCAAGGAAAAAATCGCACTAAACGGTAACCAAACATGTTGACAATTTTCCAAATTTTATTGACGATTTTCGATCAAAAACTGTCAGCAATGCTGGTTCATACGCATAGTTCCATGATTCGTCACCTGGATCCGTCTTTTCAAGCACCGCGATCTCATTTTTTTCGAAATTTCTTGCACCGATCAACACGGGATCCTACTAGAAAACCCCAATTTTTGGTGCCAAGTGTTAATGCAAATGTTAGTTGGTGGAATAAATACTCAAAGATGCCTCTATCTTACGGTAAATGGCACTGCGTTCTTGCATTATCCGTTCACACACGGCTTAATTTGTTACGGCACAAAGGCCGTTGTGGACTTCCATTACGAAATTGGTTTTTTGGCGAGCGTCGACAACGATTGAATTCATGCAAAGATTTAAATGATCGATGCACTCTAACCGTGACTATCCACGTCGAAAGTTGTGTAAAATTATCGGACGAAAATGTTCACAAGTAAACTCCATTTTTATACCCTCAGCATTTATGCTAACGAGGGTATATACACCTTCATACGGACAAAATGTGCCTCATCGAAATAATGGTTTTAGACCCCAAGTATGTTTTGACGAAATCCGTTTCATTTGGAGTTGATTTAGCAATGCCCGTCCGTCTGTCTGGCTGGAGCGCACGATAACTCTCGAATGGATCAACCGATTCGTTCCAAAAATGACTTTCGTAATACCCTACACCACTATGTGGAAAGGGTATTATACGTTTGTTTTGGGAAAAATGCATGTAACACCGCGAAATATCGGTCGTAGACCCCCACTGTGGTATACCAATCTTCATATCTCGACAAGATAAAGCGATTTTGAGATGTGTGTCCGTCCGTCTGTCTATTATAAATTGTAATCAAACTCCAGGCCGCACTTATTGACCGATCGTCACGATATGTTGCATGGAGGTCGGGTTCAGACCGGAATAGACACCTATTGTTATTGATAACGATCGTGAAATATTTAGGGGGTGAAAGGGGCCAAATACATACTTTTATCCGATTTTGTAGCTGCTCTGTAGGTCGCAAAAAGGGTCCGACCAAATTTTAACTAACGTAAGAGTATATGACAAAGAAGAAGCTTGCAATTTGAGATAGTGATCAGATAATATTTAGCGGGTTAAATGGACCACATTTTTTGTGTGAAAATTGTGAAAATTTTTAATATACAGCTTATTTATGTATTCCTGGAAGATACATTTCGCCCACGTAAATACAATTTGGAAGGCCATTTCTTGACCTTTCCATTGATGCCAATTATGTTGATTTACGTGCTCAGATAACAGAGTTACAGCCTAATATATCCAGTTATTTCTTTGTAGTGCAATGAGAAGCACGCTAGAGGTCGCAGTTATATGTCAATAGTCACGAGATTTTGCACGATGTAAGACTTCAGGTCGAAGAACATGCCTACAATTTTCGATGATGATCTCATTTTATCTAGTGGGTTAAATGGACCATTACTTTTGCATGAAAAATATAAAAATTAAAAAAAAAAACATTAAAATTTAATTCTAGAACAGGGAAGCCATTCGACAGTCGATACATCTGCTTAACGAACAGCGAACCCAGGTAACGTAATTTGGTGACTGTGTGGTTTCGAGTCCTTGGCTTTACTTTTTCACTTGCAAAAAATTTCCGATCATCAAGCTTAACTTTAAACGAGAAAAGTAATAAAAATCCCTAACAGGGAAAAGTACAAAAAATAAAAAATTTTAAATTTGGTCCATATTTTACTTCCTGGAGGGCATTTACCAGCAAAGTAGCCTACATATAGAAAATGAACTACTGACCTTTCCCCTCATGCAAATTGCAATAATGTGTCTCCTTGGTAACTAACGGGCCTACTGCCTAATATACAATAGGTTTTGTGTAGCATACAACATTTTCTTCGCATGCAATTTGTCTCTACCATGATAAATAAATTCCCAGCATTATTGCAAATTACGTGGAACCATAACCATAAATTTGTTTGCATGAAAATTGTTTGAATTTCTACTCATTATTAGTGTTTTTTACCGGTTAAAACATATTTTTGATATCACAATATATATCCACAATGAACTATTTTCGAAATACCCCAAAAAGCACAAAATCGCGTGCATTTCCAAGCAATATGTATGGTACAAGTGCACTTTTTTGGACGATAGATCTTCAATAAACTCACAATGTTCCCTTTGAAAATTTGTGTATAGCATTTTCAGTGTTCAATAAAATTGGGGCAATGTCCGTCTGTCGAAAGTTTCACGGCCAGATATGGCAAATTGGGTATATTTGCAGCGGCTTATATATTTATTTATATTAGGTGCATTCCAAAGCGGAACCTGATGTTCAAAGAAAATTTATAGACGTATCAGAAGAGGCTACCAATGTCAATTTCGCAATTTTGGAACAATTATTAGAAATGTATAATGATATACATAATTGTTTCACAAACATCCAAGTAGGGACAAGGAAGGCTTCTCTCATATGAATGAGTGTACCCCGATTCATATAAGCTCAATGATATGGGACACACTGTTTATCGCCGAGTCCGAACGACGTGTCCTATTAGATATATAAAAACATGGAAATTTTACATTTTTTGATTTTTGAAGAATAGACTTCGGAGACATTTAATGTGCTCAAAGCAAAAAAATCATTACGTATCTTCGTTTCTAATATTAATCCATAGAGTGGAGCTATATTTCAACCTCGCATCCGCCTTGTACGCAGAATGTCGTGGGTTCGATTCCCCGACGAGGTAACATCAAACTTTCAACGGTGGCAAAATACACTTCAGTAATGTTGGCGATTTTTTGAGTATTTCAATCATATAAAACTTCTCTAAAAGTGGTGTCTTAGGACACACCCTTCGAACTCGGCGATAAACTGTAGGTCCCAAGCTTAATGTGATAAGGTGGCAGAATCCAAAAAAATATTTCTTACAATAAGCTTATTTGTTCCATAAAGGAATTTTGATTTGATGAAAGCTAATTACCAGGGACAGTGGTGTAGGGTATCACAGGTCGGCCCCGTCCGACGATAACCTTTGCTTACTTGTTTGCCCAAACTTAGTTTAAGTTCGAAGATGGGCTATATCGGTCCACTCCTTTCGGTACCTCACCCACAAAAGTTCGAAAATGTTCGGAAAATTTGTGCGCACGATAACTCTTGAACGAAGTAACCGATTGGTTCCAATATGGACTCAATCAGTCCACTCCTTCGGGCACCTTCCACACAAAATTTCGGAAATGTTCAGTTTAGGACCTGCTCTCGGATCGCATTAATTTTTATTGCAACAACTTGTATTCACTGCCCCTCATCTGGGGCAAGTCCATACTTCTTGAGAAAATAGCCTGAAAGGTGCAAAAAGCCCCTATGACACAGTGTAGTGGTTGGAGCGTAAGATAACTCTCGAACGGATTTGCCAAAATTTGTCCCAATATAGTTTAAATTCGAAGATAAGCCATATCGGTCCACTCCTTCAGGTACCTCCCCACAAAACTTCAAAAATGTTCGGAAAAATTGGGGCGCACGATAACTCTTGAATCAATACTCTGCACATCTTAATATATCTACCAGATATAGATCAGTTTCGAATATGGACTATATTTGTCTACTCCTTCTGGTACCTCTCACACAAAATTTTGTATAAGTTCACTCTAAGACCTGCTCTCGAATCACATTGTTTTTTGTTAAAGCGATTTGCATTCGCTACCTCCATTACAACAATAAAAGTTTTCTTCAGGGGCAAGTCCATATTCCTTGGGAAAACAGCCAGAATGGTGTAAAAACCCATATGTCACCATATGTGGCGGTCGGAGAGCACGATAACTTTCGAACTGTTTAACCGATTTGGTCCGACATTTAGTCTTCATCATATTATATCCAAACTTAGTTTCATGGGGCCCCAACTTCCGGTACATCTCCAAAAAATTTAAAAAAATATCACTAAAATGCTAGAACGATATCATTTGAATAGGACAAACAATTTGGTCCAAAATTTGGCTCTCCTTATATTTTGTAAAAATTTAGTTTAACTTCTAAAATGGCCCATAAAGTTCAACATTTGTGTCTTAGTGCACTTAATTCCCAATCCACCTTTTTTTCGGCAAGTTCAAATATCCAAAAAGTGCCACAAAATTCTGAAGAGACCTTAAATACATTTGATGTGTCCGTAGTTGAAAGTTTGACTTCATATTGATTGAGGGTATATATCTGTCGGCAAATCCGACTGACATTTTTATACTTGTTTTTTTTTTTGCAATTCACTGTAAACAACCCAACATATGGTCGTATGTCAAACTGTCCTGAGTTCGCTTAGGCTAAAAACTGTCAAACTTTTCAAAAAAGTCAAATGACGCCTAGGTCAGATAGTTTTCTAGTGACCCTCGTACAAAAATTAGACGAAGTCCACACAGAAGAACATTTATAATTATGTTTTTGATGCTCGAATTTCACAATAATTTTGTGTCTGTTCGTCAGACATTAGTTAATACAAACATATTTATTTGCATCCACAAAATTATTGATTTTACTGGTTTTGATATAAATATGAACTTTGTGGATTAAAAAGACTCGCATAATGATGCCTAGCACACCCACACCCTAGCATACCCCTTACAAAAATGCAGTTTAGGCTAAATCGTTGGGGGTTTTATAACAAGAACTACACTATATCGCTCCTTGGTAACAAAATAACAATAATTACATAAATTTATTTTAACATAATCCGTTTATTTATTTCCACAAAACAGAAAAGTTACATAAAAGTTAAAACTATTTGCATTTGTGTTAAAACAACTCAAAGCAGTTACATTGGAATATCGTTCATTGTTTAGTTTTAAGTACATTTAATGTATTTTTCATGTAATATACAAGTTTATAAGAAGTTTACTTTCTGTGTTTCAAGGCTACTGACTATTGATCTTCATGCAAATTTTCCATTTAAAGGACTCACTTTCAAGAAGCCACATAGTGCAGTTGTTGCTATAAAAATCCCGACTTTAAATTGAAGTATACGTATTCCAGTACGAGGAACTTCCAGTTTTACAATTCCAAAAAACGCTATATGGAAGGTTTTGATTAGGAAATTCTTAGGTTTATCCCTCAATCATAATATGAACTTACAAACTATATCACATACTAAAATGTTAGAACATGTAACTATTCGCACTTCAGTTTTTTGTACACGGTATAAACCATTTAAATACGATTTGTTTTACTTAATCCTCTGTTAACAAGCTGCATGAAAGAGCAGCACACAAAAGAATATAGGAAACAAACTGTTGCATTTACTAACATGCCAATGAATGTACCACCGTTTGCCATACATTTGCAAAGACCGTTCATTGAACTTTAGCGCAAAACAATGGTGAATAAACTAAAGGCATAGAAAGAAATAAAAAACATTGGTTTTTTTCAAACTACACCTTTTGTAATCCAAAACAGATTTGAATTCTTCTTCCATCCAATTACTATGTACACTTTAAAAATAAACATCGGAGTAAAAAAGTGGTATTGTCGTAAGAATCCTGATTCTATTCTAATTTTCCTCGCTCTGTCAATAGGCAAATGGCAAAAAATGTAAAAACAAGTTTTTGTCCGTCCAGGCATATCTTTTTGTACCCTCCACCATAAAATGTTTTGAAATAAATATGAACAATTAGTAAAAACTAAGCTCTTTCTCTACGGTCACGTTGTGCCACTAAAGTATCAATTTTGGTACTTTTTTTCGGCATTGATACTTCTCTGCCACTTTTTTATTTTGATACCAAATGTGCCACTTTTGGAAATTTTGTGATACTTTTTCATACCTTGTGCCACTATTTTTAAATTAAATACTCGTACTTTGTAATTCAAACTCTACTTAAATCACAAGGTGCAGTAGAAAAAGCGTTAAACTACACGATTTTGAATTAGGGAGTTGAAGTAACATGCTGCACTTTTTTATTAGTTTGTTTTTAAGTGATATTTGCGTATGTAAAAACCAGTTTTTTGGTTGGTAGGAATGAACGAAATTGCTTGGTAATGGTAGTCAGACAGTTTGATCCTTCTTATCAAGTGAAGGTATCTACATTATATCCCGTTTAGACTATGCTTGCTTTAGCAAATCCTGTGGATTTTAGTTGTCATTTTCATACAATATATGTCAAATAAATCGAGATAATGCCCTTAATCATCGTGTAAGTGTAAAGTCTAAACTAAGTTTCAGGGTGCTATAACCTTCCGTGTAGTCATTTTGTAGAAATTTGTACGGATAATGAATTTAAAATAATTAGAAAAAATAGTTGAGTGGCTTCTTTATTTTAGTGGAAAATTCATTATTATATTTGGTTAGACCATGTTTATATTATAGCCTTTTGCAGGGTTAACCCACTTAATGAGGATTTACTTGACGTATACGCAAGGGAGTTGACATTTAAAACCCAGTGGGTTTGTTAAATCCGGTTATATATAAACGTACTATTAGTCCCGGTCCACACTAAGAGTAATTTCACTGAAATTGTGACAAAAGTAAAAAAAGTAAAATAAAACGGACTGTTAGTTTCATTACGAATATTGCAAATAAGCAAAATTTACAAACACATGAAACCGTGTACACTTGAAATTGTGTGTTTTTCCAAATTTTTTTTTAGTTTTAGTGTATTTTTTATTACGAATTCCACTCGATTTCAACTGTCAATTCCATTGGTTAAACGTCAAATGAAATCCAATGGATTTCAGATGAGTTTTCATTTGACGTATGCGCAAAGAAATTGACAGTTGAAATCGAGTGGATTTCGTAAATGTAAACGTAGTATTATTGTATATTTCCACTTATAAGATGTGTCTTTTTACGTGATAATTAGTAATAATTATTACTAATGTTGCAGATTTTGACAGTAGTATAAAGGAAAAGTTGCTGAAAAAATGTTTCAGCAACATTTAATAAGTAAAAAGACACACCAATTTACGAACTGTTTCTGATAAGCTTCTTTATTGTTTTCCGTTTTGTGTTACTTTTTTGAAAGACTTGTGCCACTTTTTTCCTGGAATGATACTTTTTGTGATACTTTTCGAAATTTTCCAGCGGTCACGCTGACGCTAAGTACAAAATTTCTTGGGGGAGAATAATATCATAAGTCATGATAATCACTTTACTCGTATGGTGATAATTTTCTGCGTGGAGGTTTTTTTACCCATTGAGATTCCAAAATACCAAATTGCATCTACTTCAGAAGGAAAATTTAGCAACACTCTTTAAAAAAGCTAATCGTTGTTTTTCTATATTCTGACTAAACACAACACCAAATTACAGCAATCTCGGTTTGATAATTTGACAAAAACCTAGAGAGGTCAGGCCATTAGAAGTAACGCCTTAAAAGTCCACATAGATTCCATGTGTACAATCGAAGATATTCAGTATCAAAGGTCATTTTTTGGTGACCTTATTCAGTTTCTTTGATTTTTTCTCAAAGACCTAACAGAAATCGAATAAATTAAAATTTGTAGGCTTACAAATTATCTACAAGAATGTTCTTTATGATTTTTCAATAGAAGACACCATTCATGAGATATCGTGATATAAGTGTCAAACTACACATGTGAAGAAGTAAGCCACGTAAGAACAACATGAGGCGCAACGGTTAAAATAGAAACGCCATGTGTTAGGTATTTCATAAGCTTTCAAACGATACCCACTATGTGGTAATCTGTTCAGTAGAACCGAGTCTAACGCGGACTATGAAAATTATGCATTTCCGTAATCAGCAAAACAAACCCTACCTTTTCATAAAATTTCAAAAATATTGGAGAGTTTTCGTTCGTTGTGTGGGTTAAACGGGCTATTTTTGCATAAAATGATTCTAACATTGAATAAGACCATGCTACAATAAGAAGGTAGCAGCAACTGCCGTTTTTGGTAACATAAGATGTCAAAATTTGACATAAATTCAATGCAATTGACACATTATGTTACCATCAGCTGGACTTCAGCTGGGCTGATAATGCTACCTTCTTATTGTATCATGAATAAGACGCTACGGTTTTGTTGCAATTCTTTTTAAAATATATGTAGGTATAGTTTCGATCTTCAACGAAACATATACAGTCAAAATCGCTTATAACGTCGATCAAGGGACCGACCAAATTCGGACGCTAAAGCGATAGTCGTTATAAATGATATTAATAAAAGAGGTGAAATTTTATTATGTATAGTGACTTTTGGGTATAAATACGTTGTTTTATTAGGTAAATACATAAATTCAATTACATTTTTGTAGTTTTTCATTCTATATGCATACGTATAAAAGACTTAACAAGTAAAAAATATCAGTCGGCTTTGCCGACAGAGATATACCCTCAGCCTATGTGAATTGAAACTTTCATCTACGGATAGATCGAATGTATTTAGGGTCTTTTCAGATTTTTGAGGCCCTTTTTGAACGTATGAACTTACAGACAAAAATGTGGATTGAGATTAAATTTCAAAAATGTTTCGGAGGATGTTCTTGAAGGAATGGACCATTATGAAAGTGTATCTTATTTTGGGAGTCATATCATTTCGATAGGTATCGCACCCACTAGTCATTTCAGTGGGTCACCGTATAACATTTGGACCAGTATGCCAGGAAGTATTAACTTGTCCACGTAAAACATAATATCGCTGTAAACAGGACCACAACGAATAGCATCGGTATACATTTCCTAAAGATCTTCGAACAGACGCTAAACTGCACTTAAACAAAAATGTTGAACTTTTGCAGGGAAGGTACTTTAAGGAGAGGGCCAATATGGGCCATTTTTGGAAGTTAAGTTAAATTTGTACAAAATAGTAGATCATCCAAAGTTTGTTCAAGAAGGTGTATAGTGCATACCATTTTAGTGAACTTTTTTAAATTTTGGGGGTAAGTAAGGGAATTTGTGGACCGGTATTGCCCATCTTCGAACTGAAACTATGTTTGGACAAAATATGTTAAAGGCCAAATTTCTTAAGAATGGTTCCTTCTAGGAAAAATGTAAATAACAAACTTATAGAAAAATTTTCTGTCTACTTTTTGATTAGACACACCGTTTTCAAGAAAAAATCCAAAAACCTTAAAAATCCATAAATGTTTACCTTTGACCCCGAATAACTGTTTTGACACACATGGGAATAATGAGGACTAAGTTTTTTGCCATTAAGTTTTCTATTTTCTGAGAACACAGAATTCCAATTAACAACCAATTCGGTAGGAAAAAATTGACTAAAATCTTCAACAAATCTTTAATTGGTTGGTACATGGGAATAATGAGGACTAAGTTTTTTGCCAGGAAGTTTTCTATTTTCTGAGAACACAGAATTCCAATTAACAACCAATTCGGTAGGAAAAATTTTACTAAAATCTTCAACAAATCTTTAATTGGTTGGTACCCGTTTTGTATCTTTATAATATTCTGCACCTCTTGCTTTTTTGTTTGTTTTTCGAAAAATATTCCTCGACGAAATAAAGCAATTTTGAGTTGCATGTCCTTCCCTCCAAAAAAATTTGCACGCACGCTACAGACCGCAATTATCGACCAATCTTCACAGAATTTTGTATTGAAATCGGGTTCAGGCGATAATAGACCTCTATAGTTTATGGCGATGATCGTGAAATATTTAGTTGTTGGAATGGACCAAAAACAAAATTTTTATCCAATTTTGTAGCAGCTCTGTAGGTTGCAATGGTAGTCTGATCGTCGCGAAATTTTATGTAAAGTTCGGTTTTACGACAGAGAAGTAGCTTGCAATTTAACGTGATGATTAGATAATATTTAGCGGGTTAAATGGACCATAGTCTTTGTGTGAAAATTGGTAAAGTTTTCAGTGAAATGACTATATCTTTATTCTTGGAAACTATGATTAACCCATGTAAGTTATATTTAGAAGAGAAACGCTTGACCTTTTCACTGATGCTAACTATGTTGATGTACATGGTCAGATAACTGATTTACAGCCTAGTATATACAGAGATTCCTCAGTTTTAATTGTGGGTAGTGTAACTTTAATCACTCTAGGGATCGCAGTTATAGTTCAATATTGACAAATGTTTCCACGGGGTCAAAGATAGTGCCAATAATTGCTGGTAATGATCGAATAGTATTTAGCGTGTAACTTTTGTTGGAAAATATCTAAATTTAACTTGTAATCAGTAATTCAAATTCTGGGGGCATATTCGGACAATTTACGAACACTAAACTTGAAAGCCAACTCTTGACCTCTCACTTGATGCAAATTATATCAATGTGGCATTTAGATGTAGGAACAACTGTCCAACATCACGGTGCGCCTTAACCAAATTCTGAAACTACAATGTTCATATGTGAGAAAAAAGCAAAAACAAAAAAATCGGTAGAGGAATTTTTAAATAAATCGCGGTCAAAGTTTACATTGTTAGGGTTTTTCGATTTTCAGCATTTTGCATGGAAACTGCAAAATGTAGAGAATTTTTACTGTTATAGCATTTTGTTCAGTCCCATTTCGATAGGACTTGCGGTTTCGAAGTAAAATCCTGAAAACCTAAAATACCTACAAATGTGATTTTTGACACCGATTTATTCAAAAATCCTTTCGTCGATTTTTTGTTTTTTATACCCTCCACCATAGGATGGGGGTATATTAAGTTTGTCACTACGTTTGTAACTACTCGAAATAATCATTGTAGACCCCACAAAGTATATATATATTCTTGATCAGCGTGCAATTCTACATCGATATAGCCATGTCCGTCCGTCTGTCCGTCTGTGGGAATCACTCTAGCGTCCGAACGGATTGACGTAGGTTTATGCAATTTTGGGAAAATATGTTATATTTACGTAGGACTTTTGGTATTGAAAGTGGACTATGCAGGTCCACGCTTTCGTATAGCCCCTATACAAAATGACGCGTGACGCGTCGTCGTTTTAAGGAATTTTTAAGATATTTGGCCCATTTTACCACCGAATTGGTTGTAATTTGGTACTTTGTGTCTGCAGAGGCCAAAAAATATTCCTACCAAAGTTGGGTTATATAGGTTCACGTTTTGGTATAGCCCCCATATAAGGCCCCATATAAAGTACGCGTCATTTTAATATATTTTGAATATATTAGACCCATTTGACCACAGAATTGGTTGTAATTTGGTATTTTGTGTCTTCAGAGGCCACAAAACATTCCTGCCAAAGTTGGGTTGTATAGGTCCACGTTTTGGTATAGTCCCCACATAAGAAAAACAAAAAAAACATTGTTCCACAACATCCCATACGGGACAAGGGAGACTTCTCTCATATCAATGAGTGCACCCCGATTCATATTTAGCTCAATGATATGGGACCTACTGTTTATCGCCGAGTCCGAACGGCGTGTCTTAAGACACCACTTGTGGAGAAGTTTTTCAAGGCTGAAATACTCAGAAAATGTCGCCAACATTACTGAGGGGTATTTTGCCACCGTTGAAAAATGTTTGATGTTGCTTGGCCGGGGAATCGAACCCCCCATTTTCTGCGTGCAAGGCGGGCGTGCATACCATTGCACCACGGTGGCACCCATAAGACCCCTTATAAAGTACGCGTCATTTTAATATATTTTGAATGTATTAGACCCATTTGACCAAAGAATCGGTTGTAACTTTGTATTTTGTGTTTCCAGAGGCTAAGAAACATTTCTACCATAAAATGTTTATATAGGTCCACGTGTTGATATAGCCCCCATAATACAATATCTCCCGATTTTCGATATTTTGAACGTTTTAGCCTCATTATCACACCGATATGGCTGAAAGTTGATATTTAGTCTTCTATAGGCGTATAAAACTTTCCCCCAGAAATTTGTAGGTATAGGTCCACGCCATCATATAGCCCCCATAGAACGGTACCTTCCGAATTTCGGTATTTTGAAGGTTGTGGCCACATTAATCCACCGAAATGGCTGAAATTTGTGGTGGAGGATATAAAAAGGTCGGCCCGACCGAACTTAACGCTTTTCTTACTTGTTTTTTTATTTTTCTCATCTATGAAAATTGTAGATTCAGAAACTGAAAAACTTCCCAAGTGTAATCACCTTCTATTTAAAGTTTGTTGAGGCGCACAGTGCATGATATTGATTTGTAAGAAAGCGATACAGTCAGTTCAATGTCCCAATTTCAACTATATCTCAACATCGTTAAAACCTAGGAAAAAATCATATAGGTCAATCTTGTAGAAAATTGTCTCTGCTACACTATTTGCTCCATAGGACTTGAGGTTTCCAAACGAAATCGTGAAAACCTAAAAAACCTTAAAAATGTTTCTTTTTGATTTTTCTTATCTATGAACATTGTAGTTTCGGAATCAGCAAAATCTTCCTGGGTATATGTACCTTCCATTAAAAATTGGTTCAGGCGCACCGTGACATATAAGCGTGTTTTCCTTTATAGTTTTGGTTTGTTTATAAAGAACTACGTTTACTTTCCATGCAACAAAATTTCGCAACCATGATAGAAAGGTATTAAAATCGTGATAGAGGATGCCCAAGTTTTTTTAAGCAGATTCAATATGCCATGCTGTACGGGGGTTTGAAGTTTTTATACTACCTTTGATTAGAAATAATGTAAAAGTCTCCAAAAGCTCTTTCTAAATACGTTTGGTATATTTCTTTCTTAATACAAATTTTTATTTTTTTAAGAAGTATGCATGTATATGTATACAAAATGGTCCATCTGTCGATTACGAAAAAACATGTTCGGCCCCTTTCGACTATAGCCTCTTTTGATTTGATGATTTATTTGACAATTATAGCAAAAGAAAAAAAAGAAAACACTACGCACTGTCAAAGCAAAATAAAAATAATGAAAATGAAATATAAATAATAAAAAAAACAAGTAATCAAAGGTATAGTCGGACGGGGCCGACCATGTGATACCCTACACCACAACCTCTAGGAATCAGCTATGTGCAACCGCCTTGCACGCTGAATCAAATTTTAAAATTTTCAACGGTGGCAAAATACCCCTTAATAATGTTGGCGATATTTCCTGAGTATTTTAGCCATGAAAAACGTCTCTACAAGTGGCAACTGAGGACACGCCGTTCGGACTCGGCGATAAAAACTTGGTCACATATCAATAACACTACTGGAAAAAATATTCAAAAATTGGAAAATTCAAAAATTCCTGCTAAATCTTCAAATTGTCTTTGAATATCAGGTTCTTTTTTGGAATACCCTAAAATAAATAAATATACATATATACAATGCAATTTGCTACGTCTCTGATATTTGATATTTCGGAAAATTGTGAGTTTATTGAAGATCTATCGTCCTCACGTAGTTTTGTGCTTTTCAGGAATATATTGTGATATCAAAATAAATATATTTTATACTGGTAGAAATAACTACTAATGAATATAAATTCAAATAATTTGCATTCAAACAATTGTATAAATCCCAAAATTATTCATATTCAATTACACACCAAAGAAGATATTATAAGTCAGCTGTGTTAACGGTGATATACCCTCTGCCTCAGGTTTCTTGCCTGTTTTTAAGGGTTTCTTGGAGCTTTTCGGCCATAACCTCAGGTAATATGGACTTGCTATTGCAATTGTACCATCGAAAAGGGGACCGCAAGGATAATCTGCTGAAAAAAAATCAAAACGATTCGAGAGGACTCTTAAATTTCACTTTTCCGAATTTTGTATATAGTCTTACCCAATCTATCGATCGATTGCTCACTTCGCTAGTTATCGTTCACACAATTTTTCGAAAAAAATTTAAACTTTTGTGGGGGAGGTGTGGACCTATATAGCCTATATTTGAACTTAAACTAAGTTTGGGCAAAATATTTCGAAGTATAAAATTGTCGTGTCCACTAGCCACAATAAGAGAGACAGATGAACGGACTGGGCTAAATAGACTCCAAATTGTCTAAAACAAATTTCGTCCAAACATACTTGGGGTCTAAAACCATTATTTCGATGAGACACATCTTTGGTCGTATTTTGTATGTATCCCCTTTACTGTAAATGCTGAGGTATAAAATAAGTGGCGAGGCGACCCATTGCTGCAATATTTGTATAAAACATCCAATTCGACAATTTACCTGAAAATTTCTCTGTCATGATATCGACAATTTGTAGCATGGGAGGAAATTGTGGTTCTCTACAGAAACCCCATTACATATTAGGCAGTAGGCCTGTTATCTAGCAGACACATTAATGCAATTTGGATCAAGGGAAAGGTCAGTAGTTATTTTTCCATACGTACGCTACTTTGCCGGTATATGCCCTCCTGGAATTAAAATATGGACCAAAAATAAAATTTGTAAATTTTTCATACAAAAGTAATGGTCTATGTTACCCGCTAAATAATACCAGATCATCATGCAAAATTATAGGCATTTTCTTCAACCTAAACTCTTACCTCGTGCGAAATTTCGTGACTATTGAGCTATAATTGCTACCTCTAGCGTGTTTATGATTACAATACCAACAAAAAACCGGATGTATAAGGCTGTAACTCTGTTATCTGATCACATACATCAACATAATTGACATCAATGGAAAGGTCAGGATTTCGTCTTCCAAATATATCTCACGAGGGAGGAATGTGTCTTTCAGGAACAAAGATATAAGCTGTATATTAAAAATTTTCACAATTTTCACACAAAAGTTGTGGTCCATTTAACCCTCTAAATATTATCTGATCGCCATCTCAAATTGCAAACTTCTTCTCTGTCATATACTCTTACCTTTTTTCGAGGCGATCGCACTTTTATTGCGACCTACAGAGCAGCTACAAAATCAAATAAAAATTATGTTTTTGGTCCATTTCACCCGCTAAATGTTTCACGATCATCACCAATTAAAATAGCGATCTATTCTGATGTGAAACCGACCTCCATACCAAATTTCGTGACGATCGGTCCATAATTGCGGCCTGTAGTTTGATTACAATTTATAATGGACAGACGGACACACGGACGGACGGACGGACGGACGGACACACATCTCAAAATCGCTTTATCTCGCCGAGATATGAAGATTGGTATACCACATTGGGGGTCTCAGACGAATATTTCGCGGTGTTACATGAATTTTTACCAAAACAAACTTATAATACCCTTTCCACATAGTGGTGTAGGGTATAACAAGTAAGCCAAGGTTATAGTCGGACGGGGCCGACCATGTGATACCCTACACCTTTACCACTGGGAAGTAGCTTTTCACAAATCAAAATTTCTTTATGGAAAAAATAAACTTACTTATTGTAAGAAATAAATTTGTGGATTCTGGTACCGTTTCACACTAAGCTTAAATAATAATATAATAATTGTTTCACAAACATCTCAGAAGGGATACTTCTCCCATATCAATGAGTGAGAATACACCGGTTCATATTCGCTCAATGATGTGGGACCTACAGCTTATCTCCGAGTCCGAACGGCGTACCCTAAGACACCACTTATAGAGAAGTTTTATGTTGGAATACTCAGAAAATGTCGCAAAACTTACTGAAGGATATTTTGCCACCGTTGAAAATTTGATTTTGCCTGGCTGCAATGTATGTATAAAAATCCAATTGGACAACTCAAACGTTAGGGCAATAATGCAAAAACTTAGAATAGGAAAATGTGGTTCTCTACACAAAACACATTATATATTAAGCAGTAGGCCCGTTATCTAGCAGACACGTGATTGCAATTTGCGTCCGGGGGAAGATCAGTAGTTCTATTTCCATATGTAGTTTACTTTGCCGGCATATGCTCGTGCAATAATTCGTGATTATTGAGCTAAAATTGCGAACTCTAGTGTGTTTATGATAACTATTGAAATGTCTCTTCCAGGAAAAAAGATATAAGCAGTATATTAAAAATTTTCACAATTTTCACACAAAAGTTGTGGTCCATTTAACCCTCTAAATATTATCTGATCGCCATCTCAAATTGCAAGCTTCTTCTTTGTCATATACTTTTACCTTATTTAAAATTTCGAGGCGATTGGACTACTATTGCGACCTGCAGAGCAGCTACAAAATCGGATAAAAATTATGTTTCTGGTCCATTTCACCCGCAATTAAAATAGCAATCTATTCTGATGTGAAACCGACCTCCATACCAAATTTCGTGACGATCGGTCCATAATTGTGGCCTGGAGTTCGATTACAATTTATAATGGACAGACGGGCACACGGACGGACGGACACACATCTTAAAATCGCTTTATCTCGCCGAGATATGAAGATTGGTATACCACATTTGGGGTCTCCGACGAATATTTCGCGGTGTTACATGAATTTTTACCAAAACAAACTTATAATACCCTTTCCACATAGTGATGTAGGGTATAATTAAACCAGTGAAATAAAAAATAACAAACTGTGAAATTTATTTTGTTTGTTGTTATTGTTTTGGGCAGCCATGTTTGTTTTTTGACATTGCTGCCAGATCTACTATTTTTCCGTTACTTCACTTTAGTGCAAAACTTGTTACTTGTCGTTTGCTACTTTTACTATGTATAGGGCCGGCAAATTTCCAGCGGAAAGCGAATACTAAATACACAATTTCAGCCAATTCGGTGGAACATTGAGGCTAAAACCTCGACAATGCAGAAAATCGGGAAGTAACGTTCTATGGGGCTATATGAAGACGTGGACGTATATCGACAAATTTCAATTGGAAAGTTTTATACCCCCGCCGAAGACTAAATATAAATTTTCAGCCATTTCGTGGCGTTATTGAGGTCACAGCCCTAAAAATTACGAAAATCGGGAGGTACGATTATATGGGGGCTATATCAAAACGTGGAGCGATACAGCCCATTTTCTATTCCGAACATCCCAGGTGTAATAGAAACTTCTATACCGAACGGACGGACGAACAGATGGACAGACGAACATGGCTATTACTTCTTATCATTCATTGCCGCAGCCGGAAATAATTATTGGGAAAAAAGGTCCAAATGTCATAATCCTAATGGACACACATAGCCAGATCGACTCAGCTCGTCAAGAAATTGATTTTGGTCTACTACCATTATTTTTTTTTTTTGCCCAATACCAACTTATATTACCGTCCCCGTATAGTGGTGTAGGGTATAAACATTCGTAAAGAAAATCCTACTCAATTTTGAATTACTAATCTGATAAATAGATAACAATTAAACAAATACTAGTTTTGCTCAGTGTATATATGTACAATGTACATATAAAAGGATTTGTACAGAATCTATGTTCAAAATAAAAATGAGTGAGTGTTGCATTTAGCCCTAGCCGCATTTCGGAGTATTCATTGCTATATGCCCGTGCATACAAATGAATGCTGGTGGAGCTGTATTTTTCGGACACGTGCCTGAATATGCCAACGGATTTAGTTGAAACTTTAAATACCTCTATGTTTGGCCAGTTTAATTCTATATTTGGGTCATCTAAGGGCTGGTGTGTATTATGACTTGTGTTGGTTTTCCTGTTTGCATGTAATCGTCCTGCCTAAAAAAAGGATAAAACATTCAGTTGTCGAAAACCGCACGCACACACAGTTATTTCATACAAAATGGATGCATACAACGAAATAAGTGAATGTATGGCCAAAACCATAAATTGTTATGTAGATACTGATAAAAGGTTTTGAATACTTTATGCAGTAAATATTAACAGACATTGGTTTAAATGGCAAAATGTGTTTTTTTTTCTTCCATTTCCATTAAGATTGTTAAAAGGGTTGAAATGAAACGATAAATCTGGAAATGTAAAAGTCTAATTACATTTAATACAGTTTTCATTAATATTATCATTACCTTAAAAAATTTTGATATATAAGGTGTTCTTGACATGCCTAAAAGTCTCCGGTAGTTTAGACTAGGTGTTTCTTCGAAAAAAAAAATCGTTACATAGATCGCTACCAGCGAAATTCATCTAAGTGCTGTCCACCACTTCCACTGGCCAAAAAAAAAAAAAAAAAATAACTATGAAGATGAAGTAGTACCTTCCACACTACTTTTTGAAGCAGTCCACACAGAGTTATAATAGAAGCACATCATTCTTCATCTCTAAAAAGCAAAACTTATGGAATGACTTCTAAAGAAAAAAACAAGAAAAACTATTAAGTTTAGCGGACCGAACTTTTTATACACTCCACCCTAATATATTATGATCTAAAATAAAATATATAGGGAATTTTGTGAAAAACCTAAATAGAATTTACAACAAATTTGCACCGAAAGCGTAGAACAAAACTTAAAAATAACTGAAATCGGGTGGTGTTGTTATATGTGGGAATTTCCCTATGTTCACAAGTTTAGGTGGCGCAAATGTTTTGACTACTGGAAACACCAAATATCGCTGGGAAAGTTTTTTGGCCATCGGGATTGCAAATTACAATATTGCAAATTTTTGATGGAGAATATTTGTGACTAAGTTGCGTCGTTCATGAAGGAACCGGCTCAAAAAGAATGACGACAGCTCATGCTTTTATATCGTTCTTCTAGATTACTGATTGCTGCTTACGAAATTAGCAGCAGAAACAAAACCACCACTACAAAGGCATATGGTTTCAGAACTTTTTCAAAAGAACGAACAGAGACATTTTCAACACAATCTTTTACATCGTTCGTTTAGATTATATTATTGAGCTCATCTTGTTCTGTTGGCTCCTTTCGTTTTTTTTTGCTTCTCTCGTTCTTTTTGCTTTTCGATCTATCTTCCTCTTACGATGAAAACATTTCCTTTTTTTATGCCCTCCACCATTATTTGGGGGTATATTAAGTTTGTCATTCCGTTTGTAACTACTCAAAATAATAATTTTAGATCCTACAAACTATATATATTTTTGATCAGCGTGCAATATTATATCGATTTAGCCATGTCGGTCCGTCTGTGGAAATCACTCTAGCGTTCGAACGGATTGAAGTAGGTGGATGAAATTTTGGTAAAATCTATTATATGTACGTAGAACTTTTGGTATTGAAAGCAAACTATGTAGGTCCACGTTTTCGTATAGCCCCCATACGTCGTCGTTTTTAACAATTTTTAAGATATTTGTCACATTTTACCACTGAATTGGTTGTAATTTGGTATTTTGTGTCTCCATACAGAGCCGCTACAAAATTGGATAAGAATTATGATTATACCCTCAGCATTTATGCTAACGAGGGTATATACACTTTCATACGGGCAAAATGTGCCTTATCGAAATAATGGTTTTAGACCCAAAGTATGTTTGGACGAAATCCGTTTGGAGTCGATTTAGCAATATCGGTCTGTCTGGCTGGCTGGTGCACACATTAACTCTCGAACGGATGAACCGATTCGGTCTAAAATTTGGCTTTTGTAATATTTTGTCCAAACTTAGTCTAAGTTCGTAGATGGGTTATATAGGTCCACTTCTTCCGTTACCTCTCCCACAAAAGTTCGAAAATGTTCGGAAAATTTGTGCGCACGATAACTCTTGAAGGGAATAACCGATTTGTTTCCTACTTCGCCCATCGTGAAATTTCTACCAGGCTTAGATGAGGTTCCAATATAAACCCAATCGGTCCACTTCTTCGGGTACCTCCCACACAGAAGTTCGGAAAAGTTCAGTTAAGGACCTGCTCTCGAATCACTTTGATTTTTGTAGCAACAACTTGTATTCACCGCCCTCCATACGACGGTACAAGCTTCATCTGGGGCAAGTCCATACTTCCAGAGCAAATAGCCTGAAAGTTGCAAAAAAAATCCCTACGACACCGTGTGTAGTGGTTGGAGCGCAAATATGGCCTTCGTAATATTTTGTCCAAACTTAGTTTAAGTTTGAAGATAAGTCATATAGGTCCACTCCTTCAGGTACCTCCCCCACAATAATTCAAAAATGTTCGGATTTGGTCCATACTTTACACATCCTAATATATCTACCATATGTATATCAGGTTTGAATATGATCTATATTTGCCCACTCCTTCGGGTACCTCCCAAACAAAATTTCGGATAAGTCCATACTTCTTGAGCAAACAGGCCAAAAGGTTTCCAAACATAGTTTCAGTTCGAAGATTGGCAACAACTTCCTGTACTTTCCTCCAATATTAAAACAAATGTAACTAAAATGGTATGAACGATATCCCTTGAACGGGGCAACCAAGTACGAGTAGATTCAAAAATAACAGTAGGTGTCTATTCTGGTCTAAGCCCGACCTACATGCAAAATTTCGTGACGATCGGTCCATAACTGCGGTCTAGAGTTTGATTACAATTTATAATGGATATTCGGACGGACGGACACACATCTCAAAATCGCTTTATCTCGTCGGGATATGAAGATTCGTATACTACATTGGGGGTCTCCGACGAATATTTCGCGGTGTTACATGAATTTTGTCCAAAACAAACTTATAATACCCTTTCCACGTAGGGTACAAAAATAGAGCCATCAATAGGCTTCTTTCGCTTTGGTATATATAAGTATGGGTCTACGACCAGTATTTCGATGCGTTACGAACTTTTTGGTCCAAAACCAACTTATAAAACTCTCCCCACATAGTGGTGTAGAGTATAAAAACGTGATTTTTGTAAAGGAACTGTCGAAAATATTGAATTTGAGAATACCTCGGTTCATAGTCCCTGAATTCAGTAAAATTTATTGATAGAAAAATTGTTAAAATTGGTTCAAATTGTTTTAAAACAGACAACAACTTGTTGCCGAATTTGACGATATATCGTCATTTTGACGATTTTGCCAGAAAATTTAAAAATGACGATTTGACGATTTTATGGTCCTAAATGACGATTTTTCACATAAACCAAAAATTGTTAAAATAAAACGTTATAACTATATTTTGTCCAAAATTTCACGAATGACATTAGCAAAAACAATATTGCAACCTCGATTTGATGAGTTTTTTTTTAAGTTTTTAGCAATTTCCAGTCAGATTGGTTATATTAAGCTACATACATATGTGAAACGCAGGTGTTTTTACGATTCTTGTCTCACTTTCGAATTATATCAGTTGAAAATGTTCGTTTAGGATTTTTAATGGATGAAAATCTTCCATGAAACGTTTTTAAGATAAGATTATTCTTAAATTCTATATCATTGTGAATATAATTATGAGTCGAGTTTTCTTAACTTCATACTAATGGCCTCTTTAAGCGGACAGTCAGCTTTTATCAATATCCCACTGCGCAAAGCTTCGTTATGAATAACATCTGGTATTTCCAATGATTTGTAACATATTTAAGAAAGTGGGAGTGATTGGGTCTTATGGTTCGTAAGTTTTACATATATAGCGCATTTTACAAAATAAGGCGCAGAGCATAACCCGCACCTCCGAAATTGAACAAAGTATATAGCCTTTTTCCACCAAGGGCCATCCCAGTACATCATCTGACTATGACATGGAAATCGGTTTAGCAGTTTTGGAGATATAACATATTTAAAAAAGTGGGCGTGGTAGGGCCTTAAGGCCACAAATAAGTGCCTCGGGTCGGGGAAACTACCACCAATGTCTATCGAATTAATTTTCAAACTCCGCTTCACCGAAATGCCACAAAATATATAGCTTATTTTCATCAGGGTATATATGTATATGTAGCCTATTTTCACCAGGAATATCCGGATACATTCTCTGAAATTTTTATGAAAATCGGCTCAGTAGTTTCAAAGATATAACATATTACAAAAAGGTCGTGATCGGGTCTTTACGCCCCAAAATGAGTACCTAGGGTCGATGACATAGCCACTATTGCCTCGCAAATTAACTTTCTCACCGATACTATTGTCAGTTTTGCTAAAATAGCGTTTTTAAAAAGTAGGGCATTGGGAAAATATTTAGTCTATTTTCACATTCTCTGAAATTTTCAAGAAAATAGGTTCAGCCGTTTTTGAGTCTATACGGAACATACAAACATACTAACATACACACATTGTCTTTTATATATAAGATACGAGCAAAGTGCCCGCTACTTCGTATTCGTTAAGTATACAAAACAAATAAACAATTTGTGTACTAATACGTACCACTTTAGTTCGATTTTCGTCACGCCTACACATCAAGAACAATCCACATTTTTTGAGATATTTTAATTGAGGTTCTCAGCGCAAATACGGCCTAACCCAACAACCGCCATCCTCATTTCCAGCTATATCTGTTCCCCAAAACCAATTATTGAACTATTTAGTACTTTACATGTAAATACATAAATACGAACCTCCTCCTATTATTTCAAAATTCCCTTTACACAATAACAAATTGTACCAAATCCTGTGCCATTTGCAACCTTTCGTATATTTATGGCACATATTTCTTAAATCGGACGTTATAAGCAAATGATAACAGTAATCATAATTCCAAATCACGAATCCAGATCTATCCGTTCATCCAATACAAAATTGTACCATACATGGGACCATTTCGTACCCCTAAGTGTACCTAATTCCACATTTTAGGATTCGAGCGTTATAATTTCACCCAAATCCTAATTGTACAAAATGTAGTACTTTTTGTAAGCATAAGTACGCATTTCCAAAACTAAGTACGCATTTCCAAAACTAACCTCAACAGTAATATTAACTCCAAAATTCAAGATTCCAGCTCTAACCGTTCGCTCAAATCCAAGTTGTACCAAATTAAGTACCGTTTAGTACTTTTCGTACATATAAATACGAATTTCCAGAACTTCCTCAATCCTAACCCCAACAGTAATTTTAATTCCAAACTTCAAGATTCCAGCTCTAGCCGTTCGCTCAAATCCAAATTGAACCAAATTTAGTACTTTTCGTACTCATAAGTACGAATTTCCAAAACTACTTCCATATTTTAATCCTACACTCCAACAGTAATATTAATTCCAAAATTCAAGAATCCAGCTCTAACCGTTCGCTCAAATCCAAGTTGTACCAAATTTAGTACCGTTTAGTACTTTTCGTATATATAAGTATGAATTTCCAAAACTTCCTCAATCCTAACCCCAACAGTAGTCTTAATTCCAAACTTCAAGATTCCAGCTCTAGCCGTTCGCTCAAATCCAAATTGTAACAAATTTAGTACTATTTAGTACTTTTCCTACCCATAACTAAAAATTTCCAAAATTGTAACAATCTTACAATTCAACAGGTATTTTAATTCCAAATTTGCGGATGGCAGCTACATCAGATCACCGAAATCCAAATTGTACCAAATTTAGTACCATTTAGTACTTGTCGTACCCATAAGAACAAACAAAACAACCTCAGTGCTATGTTTAAACAATAATCTTAATTCCAAATTTCAAGATTCCAGATATATCCGATAACACAAATCCAAATTTGGTACCATTTAGTACTATTGGTATCCATAGTACGAATTTCCAAACCTACCTCCATCAACACTCCAACATCAATTTTATTCCGAATTTCACGATTCCAAATGTATCCTATCACTGAAATCCAATTTGTACCAAATTTAGTACTATTTAGTACTTTTCCTACCCATAACTACAAATTTCCAAAACTTTATCAATCCTACACTCCAACAGTACTCCTTATTCCAAATCGCGGAATTTCAGCTATATCCGTTCATCCAAATTGTAACAAATTTAGTACTACTTAGTACTATTCGTACCCAAGAGTAGGAATATCCACAACTACCTCAATCCTACACGCCAACAGTAATCTTAATTCCAAATTTTAGAATTACAGCTGCATCAGATCACCGTAATCCAAATTGTACCAAATTTAGTACATTTTGTTCCCATAGGTCCGAATTTCCAAACCTACCTCTATCCAACACTCCAAAAGTAATCCTAATTTCGAATTTCAGGATTCCAAATGTATCTGATTCCAAATGTATCTGATCGTACCCAAGAGTAGGAATATCCACAACTACCTCAATCCTACACGCCAACAGTAATCTTAATTCCAAATTTTAGAATTACAGCTGCATCAGATCACCGTAATCCAAATTGTACCAAATTTAGTACATTTTGTTCCCATAGGTCCGAATTTCCAAACCTACCTCTATCCAACACTCCAAAAGTAATCCTAATTTCGAATTTCAGGATTCCAAATGTATCTGATCACCCAAATCCAAATTGTACCAAATTTGGTACCATTTAGTACCAAATTTCCGTTGCCATAAGTACGAATTTCCAAAAGTATCTGTTGGAGAATCAATCTAATACCCTAGACAGACGGCAGAGTTAATTTGCATTAAAAATTTCCTAATTTGAATTAATTTTTCATCCTGACAGACGATAGTTTCTGCATTTATGAAACAGCTGTTTGTGTTGTTTGTTTGTACCCAGCAGACCATTTCATAAAGCTTTGCAAAAGTTCGCCAAAATATGCGAAACAAATACACTTTCTACCACTGACATTTTTACCACGATGTGGCAAAAATAAATTTAATTTATTTGCGATATTTTTGAGTCCTTTTAATATTATAAAAATATTGCATAACTTTAAAAAACATTTGAAGAAGATATAATTTTCGGTAGAATTGGTATGGTGGGTAATGAAATTTTTTGTGAAAATAAAAATTTTAAAAAGAGATTTGTTAGAAGACTTTAAAAACTATTAGCTGCTATTCTACTGGCGAAAGACCACTACTTATTTTGAAGAAACGCGAACATTATTGATTTTTTCCTTTCCTTTTTTATTTTCTTAAACATGGAAATTTGACAAAAGACAATTGATTTTCAACAGCATTGCCATATTGAAATTGCTAAATTCAGTTTAAATTTCCTTTGATTTTGTGCATTAAGAATGTGGATAATAGTACGTTTATATATAACCGGATTTAACAAACCTACTGGGTTTCGAATGTCAACTCCTTTACGTATATGTCAAATAAATCCTCATTAAGAAGGTTAACCCTGCAAAAGGCTATAATATAAACATGGCCTAATGCACGAATTAATTTGAATTAAGGCAGTTAATGCAAATTAACGCTGCCGTCTGTCTAGGGTATTATTCACTCAACTTTATGAAAACTCTTTATTACTTTATAATATCTTTATAAAGTATGCTATGCAGGGACGTACGCTGGATTTCATTTCGGGGGGGGCACAACTTGACCAAAAATCATGAAAAATTCAAATGTTGTGTAGCTTTACGTAAAGCTATTTTAAGGGGTTATGGCCACTTATAAGCATGAGAAAAGCCATTTTCATGTTTTTTTCTTGTTTTTTTTTTCTATGTTTTTTTTTTTTTTTGAAAATTTTACATTCAAATGCCCACTGTAGTTTGAAAAAGAATAAACCGATCAGCATATATTTTTGTGGGATCATTACGTACCTAATAATCTTGTCCATTATCGAAAAGGTATTAAAAAAAAAACAATTTTTAAAAATTTTGAACTGTTAAAATCAAAATTTCGATTTTAACAAAAACAAAACACCGTACAAAATTGATATTTTTTCTGACTCCGTCAGCAGTTTTTTTAAGACTTTCTCTGTTAAGCACATGATTTATGTGTACAATAGTCCCGCAAAAACATATAAAGTGTCACTTCGAGGAAAAGACGTTTTTAGTTTCTATGCTACATATCTCGGTAAATTTTTGTCCGATGGACTGGAAATTTTGGCACATATTCTATTCTATATTCTATTCCATATTTTATATGAAGTATATAAATTCAATAGAAAGAATTCATAACATTTAGTCCCAATTTACATTAGGCGAGTTTACTTGCGGCAAGTCTCAGTTTGTAGGAGAGACACGTAAGGGGTATGGAAGTGGAAAAAAATGGCTCGTACCAGCAATTTTCAGGCAATTCCTTTTATATTTTTCGTTTTTGACATTATTTTCATTGATATGAAAACAAAACTTGCAGAAACAGAATTGCCTGTATAAACGCAAATACAACAACAAAGAATTGCCGTTGTCTTTGCTATAGCAAGATTTTCACTATTTCGATGATCTTAGCCTAATATCGGTTGTCGTTGATATGTTTCCAAATGAAAACATTAAGAAAACTTTAACAGTTTTGGAGATATGGTGCGAAATGTATACAAATTATGGAATTTTTAGATATATTATAAAATGTATTTTTTTCATTTCTCCAAATATTTTATTTTGGCCCTTATCTACAAATTTGCTGCAAAGGTCAGAAGAAGATTTGCATTGGTTTCAGAGATATAGCCCCGAGTTGTTTAAAAAGTCGATATTTAACAATGTTTAGATTGGGCCATAAAATCCAAGCTGTATCTAACTCAACAAAACGGAACTAGGGCTTTTGTACTTTGGGTCTGTACTTTCAAAAAATCCTCACTTCAAATTATTTGCACAAGGTTATCTTAAAAATGTTGCACAGTGTTATTTACCGAAAGAGATAGATTCTGATACCAGGATTATTTTTACTTTTAATATTATGTTACAAAAGAAGCGTTATAATTTGTTTTCTTAATTGTACGGTTTGAAGTTTTTGGACTCGATGACAAACACTTTGATGGGCTTAGTTCTATATAATTTTGACAAATAACAATCGATCCTTACACTATGCAACACTGAAAATGCAAACAACATCTAGTATAAATTTTTTGAAAGTACATATTTAGACTACAAAAACCCTAGTCGGATTTTATGGCCTCATCTAAACCGGGCTAAATCTACACTTTTTTGCATTTATCAGGCCTTTATCTCAGAAACGAATAGGAATTTGTCCTTGCTGTCTTTAGCAATATTGTAGCCCTAAACTAGTAGAACTTATCTTTTGCAAAAAGCATATAAGAAAAACTCCATCTAGGGCATCAAAATCTGTAAAATATAGAAAATTTGACATAATTGCTGAAATTCTTGTCAGTATCGGCTAAACTATTGGGAGTTGAACCAGGAAACCTTCTGCAAAAATCTCCCAAATAAAGTTCTCAACAATTTTTTAGAACATCCCAAAACTCTAAAATGCTTACTTTTACATATAGGCATTTTACAACAATGACATGTTCTGAAGAGTTGTGTATTACATCCCAGGGAATATTTTTCCAAAACAAAATATTCAGAAGAAATTAACGGTTTTGGAGATACGGTGCGAAATGTAAAAAAATTGTGGAATTTTTGCATATATTTTGAAATTTGAGGCAATAAATGTACTTTTTCGAGTTCATTATTTCTCCAAATATTTTATTCTTGTCCTTATCTACAAATTTGCTTCAGAGATCAGAAGATGATTCGCATTGGTTTCAGAGATATAGCCCCGAATTTCTTTAAAAACTCAATATTTAACCATGTTTAGATGGGGCCATAAAATTAGAGCTGGATCTGACACAACAAAACCCAACAAGGGCTTCTTGTCGTTTGGGTCTGTATTTCCAAAAAATCCACAGTTCGAATTGTTTGCACAAGATCACCTTAAAAATGTTGCACAGTGTTATTGAACCCCACATAATTATTCACTAATAATTATTTGAGAGACACTCGATAGTTACCGCGCCCATAAGCTTTTTAGTTGGCCACCGTAGTATTTAGAGCTTTGTCAGGAAGCATAAACTTGTCCACGAAAAGTAGGATATCGCTGTAAACAAGACTACAAAATGTCCAAAGAATCATCGAACAGTCTTTAAACTGCAGTTATGTTAGACTTGTATAAGAGACCTGATGATGTTGTCCAAACATATTCTCTTGGACCTTGATGTACTTTTGGAAGTAATCTTGCGAACCATATTAGGTTCGATTTTAGACCGAGTCGGTTAGTCCCTTCGACCATTTTAATGAACATTTTTTAACTTTTATGGCGGAAGTACGATATGACTTAAATTTAATTTGGACAAAACATTACGAGATCCATAACTTGGACCGAGAGTTATCATGAGTTCCAACCTGCCAGACAAACAGAGATACAGACGGACGGACGGTGGTAAGTACTTCCATCTTGGCTGAAACGAATATCGTCCAAACATATGTGAAGTCTTAAATCATTATTTTGATGAAATCTATACAATCCTAGTGTATATATTCTCGTAATCTAAAGTCTGAGGTTACAATTATACTTCGGTAATTATAAGTAAAAATCAAGTGACGCACAAAAATTCATTTGTCTTCATTATTTTCTCATACTGTTTAGCAGCAAATTTGTCTAAAACAGAATAACAAAATTTTGGCGATGGCAGTAAAACAAATTTCTAATTGGCTTTCAATATGTAGTCCACGAAGGACCGACCCTTCATACATTTTATTCAATAGATTTTTTTATATATTTCCAATCCCATGATACTAAACACGTTATTTTTGTTATAACCGGATGAGTTTTAAGCCTCGAGAGCTCTATATAGTTCGAATAAATAATAGACATGGGGTATATTCATTAAGGAATTAGCTTTTGATAGTGGTATGATATGACATGAAGAAGTAATTCAGATTTTATTGGAAGTTTCTCTTAAAAACAGCTTACAAACAAAAATTTTTAAAATATTTGCTTACAAAACTTGTTAATGATGTACATTTTCTGTTCAGAAACTTAAGAAAATATAAGTTTTAATTTGAAATCTTCAAATATACAAACATTTTTATGAGAAAAAAATATAATAACTAGTTACAGTAGCTTAAAACATTTTGTTCGACCAAACCATTTCGGGGGGGGCCCGGGCCCCCCGTGCCCCCCCCCCTGCGTACGTCCCTGATGCTATGGGTTTTGTTTATATATTTAAACATAGTATGCTTTGTATTTTGTATAACTTTATATATCGATACGAAAATTATTTGTCATTCCATAATAAAACTTTGTGAACTTTAGACGTGTGTGTTTGCCTTCCATATTAATTGGTGCAAAAGAATATCCATCCACAAAATATTCCTGCAATAGGTTATAGGCTCTTCACCATGGATATTTTAAGGACTACATTTGCTAAATTGAATGTAGACAACTATCATCTGTGGAAATATAAATTGGAGTTGATCTTGCGGAAAGAAGGCGTATGGAAATGTGTGATTGATCCGGTTCCAAATGCTCCAGATGCGACATGGAACAAGAAAAACGAGGATGCAACCGTAATTATTGGACTTTCGGTCGAGGATTCTCAGCTTATGCTTATAAAGAAAGCAAAAACAGCATACGATGCATGGATTATTCTCAAAAATCATTTTGAAAAGGATACACTAGGAAGCAGTGTAAGGATAATGAGACAAATTAGCGGCATGAAATACACAATGGAATCAAATATATCAGAGCATATAATGGAAATGAAACTATTATTTGAAAAACTGGAGGCGATTGGGGAAAAATTCTCAGAACGTTGGCTCATAGCCATGTTACTCAGCAGTTTGCCGCCATCGTTTGATATGTTGGTTACAGCGTTGGAAGCTCGAAAAGTGGAAGAACTGACCATGAAAACTGTTGAAGCTTGTCTGATAGAGGAATGTGAACGCCATAAGAAGGATGTGCCTACAAATTCTGTTTTGAAGAGTTACAAATCTGGCGACAGCAAATCCGAAAAACGATGCCATTTCTGCAAAGGTAAAGGACATTTTAAGAAGGATTGCTGGAAATTTAAAAAGACGAAGAGTACGTATGAGGCCAGGAATCAAGTGAATGAAGCAAAAGAGCAAGAACGGGATAGTGAAAACTTCTGTTTCTCAACATTCAACAATACATCGGCTTGGGTTTTGGACCCTGTGCGACCTGCCATATAAGCTCCCAACGATCAAAATTTTTATCATTGAAATCCTGTAAGGAACTAGTGACAGTAGCAAATGGTCAAATAATTGAGTCAACAGGGAAAGGAAATTGTAAAATTGAAGTGATGAATTCTAAAAACGAGAAATTCAACATTACAATTGAGGATGTGCTTTACATACCGTCACTCCAAGGTAACTTATTGTCCGTGAATAAAATTCTAAAGAAACAGTTTCAAGTTGTGTTCAAAGATAATAGTTCAAGTATCCAAACCAATGGAGGAAGTGAAATTGCCATAGCCGAGCAATTTCAGGTCTATTTCAGCTTCGTCAACATCAAAAGGTTATGTCTGCTGTATGCAAATAGTCGAATTGTCAACACTTCTGGCACAAAGTATTCGGCCATAGAGACATTGATGCAAATTAAGAAATGGATAAAAAGAATTTGACAAACGGAATGCATATTGAAGATTGTGGAATCAAAAAAGTGTGTGAGGTATGTACTGAATGCAAAATGACAAGAAAGCCGTTTAGCAAACAATCTGAAAAGAAAACAACACAAGCGTTGGATTTAGTTCATACGGATGTTTGCGGCCCTATGCAAACGGTTACACCTGGGAAGAAGAGATATTTTATGACCCTCATCGATGATCATACTCGATACACGGTTGTATACCTGGTGCATTCGAAAGATGAAGTTTTTGACAAGATAAAATGTTTTATCGAATTGGTAAAGAACAAATTTGGAAGGTACCCATCGATTTTGAGGTCTGACAATGGAGGTGAATATTCTGGACATAGAATCAGAGAATATTTTGAAAACAAAGGTTTTCAATATCAATATACCGTCCCGTACTGTCCACAACAAAAGGGCATTGCAGAAAGGAAAAATCGTACGCTTGTTGAGATGTCGAGATGTTTATTAAAGGAAGGGAAGCTACCCAATACTTTCTGGGGGGAAGCAATAATGACATCTAATTACATTCAAAATCGTGCATATTCCAGAGCTATTGATACCACCCCTGATGTGAAACACCTACAAATTTTTGGTTCAAAAGGATATGTTCTCATTCCAAATGAAAAACGTAGGAAGTTAGACAACAGAAGCAAGTTATTAACATTCGTCGGATATGATGAACACTCAAAGGGATATAGAATGGTTGACCCGGAAACTAAAAAGATAACAATAAGTAGAGATGTCAAGTTCATTCAAGGTGAAAGTAAGACCGATGAAAATGTAAGAAACGATGATATTGCAATTGATTTATTGAAAAAGCAATCTGTTCATGAAAATTTGGAAACGGTGAGTATAACCTCAGATGATAATTCCGAAGATATTTTCTTTGAAAGTATAAACGACAATGGGGAAGCGGAACCAGAATCTTCTAACATACAACGAAAGTCGACACGTGCTACTCGTGGTAAACCTGCACAAAAGTATGGATATCGTGTCATGTCAGAGGATTTCATTGAGCCTAAAACTTATAATGAAGCTTTGAAATCGGAACAAAAAGAGCAATGGGTAAACGCAATGAAAGAGGAGTTTGCGTCATTGAAAAATTCAGAAACATGGGAAGTGGTTGAACCGCCTGAGGATGCGAATATCGTGAAATGTAAATGGACCTATAAAATAAAGCGTGATGCTGAAGGTAAAGCAAAGCACTTCAAGGCGCGGTTAGTTGCATGCGGATATTCCCAAAAGTACGGTGCGGATTATGATGAGATTTTTGCACCCGTAGTCAAGCATTCAACTTTACGAGTTTTGTTATCCGTTGCCGGTACTAAAAACATAAAAGTAGTTCATTACGATGTAAAATCAGCTTTCTTAAACGGAGAATTGAAGGGAAATATATAGATGAAGCAGCCACAAGGTTTTGAAGAAGGTGAAGGAAATCTTGTTTGCAAACTTCGAAAAAGTATATATGGGTTGAAGCAATCGGTGAACGTATGGAACAAAACACTACATGATGTGCTTCTCAAGGCCGGTTACAAGCAGTCAAATTCAGATCCATGTTTATACACTAAAGACGTCAACGAGGAAGGGATGCTTTATATAAAGGTAGTATACGTTGACGATATTTTGATCGCTAGTCAAAACGAAAGGAATATGAAAGAAACAGAAAAGATATTGAAAAGTAATTTTGAGACAAACTGCCTTGGAGAGGTGAATTTTTATTTAGGCCTAGAAATTTTCAAAGATTCTACGTCAAATTTTTGTGTCCGTCAGAAAAGATACATTAGAGATTTGTTACATCAATACGGTTTAAATGAGGCAAAGGCATCTAAGTATCCGATGGATCCTGGATATGGAAAGAACAAGTCTGAAAAACTTCTGAATAATGATAACTATCAAAAACTACTAGGTTCTCTTTTGTACATAAGCGTGAACTCGAGGCCAGATATTGCGGCATGCGTGTCAATTTTGGCGAAAAAAGTTAGCGATTCAAGTCAAGAGGATTGGACCGAGCTAAAAAGAGTCTTAAAATATTTAAAAGGCACAGAAGACTACTTTCTCAGACTCAGCAAATCGGAAGACAAGAACAATTTATTAGAAGGTTACGCTGATGCAAACTGGGCAGTAGAGAGAGAAAGCAGAAAATCAAATTCTGGTTATGTTTTCTTGCTTAATGGTTGCGCGGTAAGCTGTTCATGTAAAAAGCAGACTTGTGTTGCATTATCTTCCACAGAAGCGGAATTTATTGCGCTTTCAGAGGCATGTAAAGAAGCTATATGGTTGCGAAAATTACTAGAAGACATGCAAATCAAACAAACTACACCTACTGTCATCTTTGAGGACAATCAAAGCTGTCTACGTATCATAAAGGAGGAAAAGCTAAGCAATCGCACAAAGCATATAGATACAAAACGTTATTTCGTCAAGGATAATGTTGACAAAAATTTTGTTACTTGCAGTTACTGTCCTACCGAAAAGATGATAGCTGATATGATGACGAAACCATTGCCAGCACAAATTTTGGGAAGGTTTACATCGTCTATTGGAGTTGAATTCGATTGAAGAAGGGTGTTGGAGAATCAATCTAATTCACTCAACTTTATGAAAACTTTTTATTACTTTATAATATCTTTATAAAGTATGCTATGGGTTTTGTTTATATATTTAAACATAGTATGCTTTGTATTTTGTATAACTTTATATATAGATACGAAAATTATTTGTCATTCCATAATAAAACTTTGTGAACTTTAGACGTGTGTGTTTGCCTTCCATATTAATTGGTGCAAAAGAATATCCACCCACAAAATATTCCTGCAATAGTATCCCAATCCAATAGTAATCTTAATTCCAAATTTCACTATTCCAGCTCTATCCGATCACTTAAATTCATATTGTACCAAATTTGGTACCATTTAGTACTTTTCGTACCCAAAAGTACGAATTTCCAAAATACCTCTATCCTACACCCCGACTGTAATCCTAATTCTAAATTTCAGGATTCCAGCTCCATCCGTTCCCCCAAATCCAAATTTTACCTTATTTGGTACTATTTAGTACCTTTCGTACCCATATGTACGAATTTCGAAAACTACCTCCATATCTCAAACCTACGCTCCAACAGTAATAGTAATTCCAAATTTCAGAATTCCAACTTTAATGTACCAAATTTAGTACCATTTAGTACTATTCGTACACATGAGTACACATTTTCAAAACCACCTCCTTATATCCACTCATCTTCTAAACCTTGATTTTCATTCCAAATTTCAAGATTTTAGCTCTATCCGTTCACGTAATACCAAATAGTACTAAATTTAGTAACTTTTAGTACTTTTCGTACACTTATACTTCGAATTTCCAAAAACCATTTGGTACACCTTTCTAACTCTCCATGAGTGAACCTCATTCCAAATTTCTAGCTCTTCTAGCTCTTCGCATTTGCCCAATACAAATGGTACCATATTTAGTACCTTCTAGTACTTTTAGTACAATTCTAGTTCAAATTTCCAAAAATCCTGACACCTTCGGACCAAGAGTGACCCTCACCCAAAATTTCAAGATTCTAGCTTTAGCCGTTTAGTCTGGACGTTGATTATCAGTCAGTCAGTCAGTCAGTGAGTCATCATTACTGAACTCTTTCATAAGTATAGACTAGCAAAGTGCCCACTACTTCGTATGCGGAAAGGATATAAAAAACAAATAAACAATATAAAATATGAAAATGGCAAACACTAAAAATTGTATTGCACTAATGACAATTTTAATCAATATTTATTGTTATTTTAGTACTGTTCGTACCTCTTTAGTTCGATTTTTAAAAAGATCTGCGGTATCTCACCCTTTCATATTAACAGCGAGACCAACTTTGCACACCAATACTCACCTTAAATCCAATGAATACAGATTCCAGCACTGTCTCTACACCCAACAACAAATTGAGTGCCATTAAGTACTCTTCGTACCAATTAGAACGATTTTCCAAAACTACATCAATCCTTCAATACAACAGTAACCTTAATTCCAAAAAACAGGATTCCAGCGCAATCGGTGCACTCAAATCCAAATTGTACCATTTGGTATATTTCGTGCCCATAAGTAGGAATTTCAAAGACTACCTCCACGTCTCAATCCTGCACTCCAACCGTAGTCAGACCAAATTCCAGGATTCCAGCTCTATCCGCTCCCTCAAATACCCACTGTACCAAATTTAGTACCGTTTAGTACTTTTTGTACCAATAAGTACGAATTTCCAAAACTACCTTTATCCTATACTGCAACAGCAATCTCAATTCCAAATTTAAGGATTCCAGGTCTATTCGTTCACTCAAATCTAAATTGTAAAAAATCTAATACCATTTAGTACTTTTTGTAACCATAATTACGAATTTATAAAACTACATCAATCCTACACTTCAACAATAATCTCAATTCCAAATTTCCATATTCCAGATTCCAAATCCCAAATGTACCAAATTTAGTACTTTTCGTTCCCATAAGTACGAATTTCCAAAACTACCACAATCCTTCACTCCAACAAAAATCTCAATTCCACATTTCAGGATTCCAATATTATCCGTCTCCATTGTACAAAATTTAGTACCATTTAGTACTTTTTGTACTCAAAGTACGAATTTCCAAAACTCCTTAGTTCTACACTGCAACAGTAATGTCAGTTCCCAATTTCAGGATTCTAGCTCTATCCGTTCACCCAAATCCAATTTGTACAATATTTAGTACCATTTAGCACTGTTCTTATGTGTACGTACGAATTTCCAAAACTACCTCAATCCTATACTTCAACAGTAATATCAATTACGAATTCAGGATCCAGGCTCTGTCAGTTCACACAAATCCCCATCGAACCAAATGTTGTACCATTTAGTACTTAGGTACATCTTTTTTACTCTTCATCAGTGACCGTCAGTCCAAATTTGAGGAACCAAGCTCTATCCCTTCACCCAAATGCAAATTGTACTTATGTGTACGAACAGTTCGTACACATAAGTACGAATTTCCAAAACTTCCTCAATCCTACACTCCACCAGTAATCTCAATTCCAAATTTCGAGATTCCAACTCAAATTTAGTACCATTTAGTACATTTCGTACCCATAAGTACGAATTTTCAAAACTACTTCCATTCTGCCCTCCAACTGTATCCTTAATTCAAAATTTCAAGATTTCAGCTCTATCCGTTCGCTTAAATCATAATTGTACCAAATTATATATCGTTTAATACATTTCGTACCCAGAAGTACGAATTTTCAAAACTACTTTTCTAACATCACATTCTACTCTTTAACATCAGCCTTAATTAAAATATCAGGATTCCAGATCTATCCGTTCGTCTAAATCATAATTGTACTAAATTCAGTATCATTTAGGACTTTTCGTACCATAAATTCGAGCAGCCTTAATTTAAATTTCATGATTCCAGCTCAAATCGTAATTCTACCAAATTTAGTACTTTTCGTACCCATAAGTACGAATTTTCAAAACTACTTTCGTTCTACTCTTCAACAGTAGCCTGTGTTAAAAATTTCAGGATTCCAGCTCTATCCGCTCAGCCTAAATCCAAATTGTACAAAATTAAGTAACCATAAGTACGAATTTTCAAAACTGCTTCTATTCTACTCTATAACAGCAGCCTTAATTCAAATTTCAGAATTCCAGCTCTATCCGTCCGTCCAAATCTTAATTGTACCAAATTTAGTATCATTTAGTACATTTCGTACCCATAAGTACGAATTTTCAAAACTACTTTCGTTCAACTCTCCAACAGTAGCCTATGTTAAAAATTTCAGGATTCCAGCTCTATCCGCTCAGCATAAATCCAAATTGTACAAAATTTAGTACTTTTCGTACCCACAAGTACGAATTTTCAAAACTGCTTCCATTCTACTCTCTAACAGCAGCCTTTATTCAAATTTCAGGATTCCAGCTCTATCCGTTCGTCTGAATCATAATTGTACCAAATTTAGTACCATTTAGTACTTTTCGTATCCATAAGTACTAAATTTAAAAACTATGTCCATTCTACTCTCCAACAGTAGCCTTAATTCAAAATTTCAGGATTCCAGCTCTATCCGTTCGCACAAATCATAATTGCACCAAAATTAGTACCATTTAGTACTTTTCGTACACATGTGTACACTTTTCCTAAACAACCTTCTTATGTCAACCGGGCCTTTTAACCTTGATTCTCACATCAAATTTCAACCTTTAACCTTTATCCGTTCACAAAATACGAATTGGCACCAAATTTAGTACACTTTAGTACTTTTCGTACACTTATAGTTCGTATACTTTGGTACATCTTTCCTACACTCCATCAGAGACCTTTATTCCAAATTTCAAAGTTCTAGCTCTACAAACGGTACCATATTTAGTACCTTTTAGTACTTTTCGTACACTTCCATTTCGAATTTCCAAAAACCCAGCCTTATCTGACCCCTTCAGACCAAGGGTGAACCACACACAAAATTTCAAGATTCTGGCTTCAGCCGTTTCGTCTGGGCGTTGATGAATCAGTCAGTAAGTCAGTCAGTCAATCACTTTACTCTTTTATTAATATAGATTATGTAGTCAGTCTCTTTGATATAACTATCTGCGAAAAATCGCTTTAAGAGCTAACCAAACCGAGTTTTGGAACATAATGACGATTTTTCGAATTTCATTGACGATTTGATGATTTTTTTGACGATTTCTGATCAAAATCTGTCGGCAACGCTGACAACAAGTAAAGTTGTTAAAAAAGTGCCCACTTGGATTGGTTCAACTAATTAGCATTTAATGAATTTCGACATTCCAATGTACACATTTTTTATTTCCAATTACTACGTATGTGCCATTTCTATTAACCAGAAAATACGAAGGAAGAGAAAAATAATTTCCTCACTGCAATAACCTCAGTTTGCTACTGGCTAGAAAACTACAATGCCTGCCTATACATATAATGTCGATGATGCCATTTGCGATTGCTGAAACTGTTTGTAGTTATCATAACCAAGGGCTTTGACAAAATTGCTAGCTCCATTCCGATTCTTCCATAGGGATTAAGGAGGGGGCCAAAGCGATGTGAGATGCTGGCAGTTAATATTCCCACATATGCATGTATCTATGTTTTCACAAACCATTCAGAAAAGTTTTTGTCCACTGCAGGCATATCCCTATGGCTAAAATATATGTACATATGCATGTATTTGTTGTGGTATTCATTAAATGCAAATAGCAAACGAAACGAAATGAGCAAAAGGAAATGATGTTCACAAAAGGAATGCTCTATTAATTGAACCAACAACATAATAACAACAAAAACAACTTTATTATAGTTTTTATATAAATGTATATATACGAGTACATGCATATGTATGTATGAACATATAAAAAACAAGAAAAACAACACTAAGGTCATTGTGCTTGATTTTTAATATTTTATATTTATTTTTTGATAAATAGTTTTGTTGATGCATTCTTTTTTGTTTACAATAGCAACTTTGAATTTTCCCAATTCGTATAGGGGAAATGGAGGCTGGAAGTTTAAATGTCAAACATTGGCATGCGAATGGTATGCAGGCACTAACACTTAGAAATTTCTAGGAAAAATGTTTTAGCCAAAGTGAAAACGGATTTCCATTTCCTGGGTATTAACCCCCTGTTAATGTATGTAGACCGAAAGGTTTCCAACGAAAGGTTTCTTCCGAAGTTAAAAAACAATCATTTTCTGTTCATGTAAATACCTTCGAAACGAACATTTATGCGACCGACAAGCCATACGAAATACCACGTAAACGTACACTTTTCCATGTAAATTTGGGTTTCTCTTTTATAGAAAGAGAATGTCAAAATCATGCTCATGCTTTGTAGCTGTCGAGTAGAACGTAAACTCGCGAATAACACCGAAAACCTTAAAACAAATATATGCAACACATTCTTGAAGCAAAATAAAAATTTGATGGACACGTTTTAAAGGCGGTTTCATTTATAATTTTGAAGAAATCAATTAAATAAAATAATTCAAAATTCTGACACATTTTATTTTCTCAAACAAAACAAATCACCCCCAGTTGTTCGGGTAACTAGCGAATAACTAGCAATTTTGCTGGCTACTGGTGAACACAACTAGTTACCACCCAATCTACTCACAAGGTTATAGACCGGTGAATTTAAAATCGGGATGTCATAGGAAGGGATCTATTGTCCCCTCACTGCATTACCAGTAACGATCCAATTCCATAGTCGTGTGGAAGGTAGTTGTCTCTTCATTACATTACCAGTCAGAAATGATAGCCAAACTTACTAGTAAGTTAAGGTCAGATAATTGGGTAAATGCAGTATGCATTAGCTACACTTTATTTTATTACATGGAGTGCAAAAAATTTTTCTAAGGACAATATCTACAGTTAGTCAACTAAATTATTGCAAACAATACAGTTTTAAAAATTTAGATTTCGAATTAGGAATTACTTCAAGAAATTCTTTCAATAATGTTGGGTTTTTTGTGCATATCTGTTTATTAACCTGTTAGTGACAACATCAAGCCAATAAAAGCAGAAATCCGTCGGAAATTACAAAAAAACAAAGCGGGAAATGAGAGGTACCTGGTTTTTGTGGTGTCAACTAAATAATTGCAAAATAAATGAATGTGCAAGAAAATCGTGCTATTCTCCCCGTGATTTGTTGCAATCAAGGATTTTTATGACTTTTATGGTATGTGGACATGTAGATCCATAATATTTGATCATAAATTAATTGCTGTGTGTGTAACATAAACGAATTTCGGAAAATATGCTACATTTTGTCTATTTAAATTATAATAATGGTAAATCCGCCAGAGAAATCGCTAAAATCACCTCTCATAAGCTGAGAACTGGATACAATGTCATATACCGCACTGTTCAAAATACTTTGAACAGATTTTCAAATTTTCCATTGATTTGATAATGGAAGTGTTTTAAGATAAGAGTTGAAGATCCCCCATGCAGTGGTAGCTGGTATCGATAGTGGTATGTGTATGCGCTATGCACTTAAGATTTTATGGCACATGCATTGTGGGAAAACTCTTCAACCATGAAATGTTTGTATTTTTAGAACATAGAGTTTAGCGATAAGAATTGTAATGTAAGAGTAGCCTAAGAAATATTTTGTATTGATACAGTTAAGCAAACTATTATTGAAATATATGTGTGACTTACAACCACTCTTTGTGTTAAGAATCGCGGGTCTATCCTTATTTTTTTACAGACGAGCTGCGGCTGTCTGTCGGATGCTGCGGCATCAAATTTATATTTATACACGCACCGAGAGGGAAGACAGACTCAAACTAAAGACGTTACATGGCAGGCCAAAAATAGTAACCCCACGAATTGACAGAAGAACGATTAAAGAAATTAACGAAAGACCCCAAAGCAGCACCAGAAAATTGCTTTTTTGAAGTAAGTGTGTCACATGGAAAAGTCAGAAAAGTGCTGAGCCTTCATCACGAGTGACTAGATAAAAACCATTGCCCTCCCATCACAATATACAGACTTGTTACAGACAACTTTTCACGCCATCTTTAGTATTGGGATGACGTTAAATTTTCTTATGTTGTACTATCACGATGAGCCTCAAAAAGTATTGCGAAAACCTCTTACAGCCATGGAAAACGAAAACTTAATACATACCGTAAATTTCGGAAAACTGTCAGTTATGGTATGGGTTTGTATACCAAGTAGTGACGTTGGAAACAATGACAGAGGAGGTTTATTTAGATGCTTTAAAAAAAATTTAACCAACAGCGTCAAGAAATTTGGGCCTGTTGACCTTGAAAATTCAAACAAATTGCAATATAAGTACTATCAAGACAACGACCCTAAGTATACATCTTATTTATGTGGGACTTGGTTGTTATACAACGGCACCAAAGTCATTGACACCCCAGTCCAAAGTCGAGATATTAACTCCAACGACAATTCATGGGTACACCTGAAGTAAAAATTCGGGAATACGTCGGAATTCGGACTTAATAAAATGCATTAAAAAGAATGGCAAAGGAATAAGACATTCCGAAACTTGTTTATTAAATTCAGAGACGTCTACAAGCTGTTATTGATGCCCAATGTGGGCATATGAAATATTAGAACCAACTTTTCGAAAAATAGCGTGAAAGACTGAAAAGTTGCGAATTTTGCATTGTTATTATTAGGAGAATTTTTAGTGAAATTTAGTTCCTTTTTTTATATTTATTAATAAACATGTGAAAGAATTAAACTGTTCACAAAAATATTAACAATGATATTTATTTATACCAATAAAATGATGTTTTATTTAAAACGTTGTAATAATTTTGGTTTTGCAATAATTAAGTTGATTAACTGTATGTATATGATGTATATTATATGTATATGATAGGTTCATCCTCATCCTTGACACTGGAACTTGTATGTTTATTTGGTCCTTGGAATGTTCTCCTCGTGTGTCCTTCAGATCATTCAAAAGTTCCTGAAATAAAATGTATAAAAGTTTAATGAAATGACGCGATAATGAATTGTGTCAAAATATGCATCAATACTTACCAGAGATATACAATGCCTGGCATAATTATTTCGACATGTTTGAAAAGATGATGTGTTTGGTTTTTAACCGGATTAGAATTCTTCAAAAATATAAAAAAAAATTCTGGCTACACCTTTACTAGAGTACTTAAAATTAGTAATAAATTTTATCAATTCAAATACACGCTTGCACTTTTGTAATGGAAATAAATTTTCACTGCGTGGCATAAGTATTTTGACAAAATTGTTCTATTGATTTTTAGACCTCAACAGTTAAAATGTCCTTTTATACCCTACTCCATTATGTGGAAAGGGTATTATAAGCTTGTTTTGGTAAAAATTCATGTAACACCGCGAAATATTCATCGGAGACCCCCAATGTCGTTTACCAATCTTCATATCTCGCCGAGATAAAACGATTTTGAGATGTGTGTCCGTCTATCCATTATAAATTTTAATAAAACTCCAGGCCGCAATTATGGACCGATCGTCACGAAATTTGGTACGGAGATCTGTTTCACATCAGAATAGATCGCTATTTTAATTGGTGCTGATGGTAAAATATTTAGCGGGTGAAATGGACCAAAAACATAATTTTCATCCAATTTTGTAGCGGTTCTGTAGGTCGCAATAATAGTCCCATCAACGCGAAATTTTAAATATGGTAAGAGTATATGACAAAGAACTAGCTTGCAATTTGAGATGCCGATCAGATAATATTTTTAGGGTTAAATGGACCAGAACTTTTTTGTGAAAATTGTGAAAAATGTTGATATACAGCTTATATCTTTGTTCCTGAAAGACACATTCTTCCCTCGTGTATTATATTTGGAAGACGATCTCTTGACCTTTGCACTGATGTCGATTACGCTTATGTACGTGATCAGATAACAGAGCTACAGCCTAATATATCCAGTTTTTTGTTTGTAGTGTAGTAATTAAGACTCTAGAGGTCGCAATTATAGCTCAATAATCACGAAATTTTGCACGAGGTAAGGGTTTAGGTCGAAGAAGATGCCTACAATTTTGGATGATGAAATGAACCATTACTTTTGTATGAAAACATACCCTACACCACAACCTCTAGGAATTAGCTATGTACAACCGCCTTGCACGATTTCCAGGCCTGGCCACATAATGTTGGCGAGATTTCCTGAGTATTTAAGCCATCAAAAACTTGTCTACAAGTGGCAACTTAGGACACGCCTTTCGGATTCACCAATAAAAACTAGGTCACATATCAATGATCTAATATAAATCCATTGATATAAGAGAAGCCTCCCTTGTCCCTACTGGGATGTTTGTGGAAAAATTATATAAATTATGCATTTCTAAAACATATGACAAAATTGAAAAATTCACTTTGATTAGCATCTCCTGCTACATCTTTAAATTGTCTTTAAATATCAGGTTCCGTTTTGGAATACACTTAATATAAATATACACTGTGCAACATTTTTAAGGTGATCTTGTGCAAACAATTCAAACTGAGGATTTTTTGAAAGTACAGACCCAAACGACAAGAAAGTCCAGTTGGGTTTTGTTGTGTCAGATCCAGCTCGGATTTTATGGCCCCATCTAAACATGGTTAAATATTGAGTTTTTAAAGAAATTTGGGGCTATATCTCTGAAACCAATGCGAATCTTCTTCTGCCATCTGAAGCAAATTTGTAGAGAGGGACAAGAATGCAATATTTAGAGAAATAATGAACTCGAAAAACTACATTTATTGCCTCAAATTTCAAAATATATGCAAAAATACCACAATTTTTATACATTTCGCACCGTATCCCCAAAACCGTTACTTTTTTCTGAATATTTTTTTTTGGAAAAGTATTCCCTGGAATGTAATACACAACTCTTCAGAACATGTCATTGTTGTAAAATGCCTCTATCTCGTTGTTTTCAGTACATTTTTCAACGACGATTTCTAAAAATGTCTATAATGCAGTGAAATCCGAAATGCGAGGATAAACTATTGGTGTGAACTGTGTTTGAAATACGTGTTGTAAAAGATATGATGCAAAATACCGCTGAAACAACATGAATTAAGCATTTTAGAGTTTCAGAATGTTCTAAAGAATTGTTGAGAACTTTATTTGGAAGATTTTTGCAAAAGGTAACTTGGTTCAACTCCCAATAGTTTAGCCGATACTGAGCAGAATTTCAGCAATTATGTAAAATTTTCTATATTTTATAGATTTTGATGCCCTAGATGGAGTTTTTCTTATGTGGTTTCTTCAAAAAATAAGTTCTACTAGTTTAGGGCTACAATATTGCCTAAGACAGCAAGGCCAAATTCCTATTCGTTTCTAAGATAAAGGCCTGATAAATGCAAAAAAGTGTAGAGTTAGCCCGGTTTAGATGAGGCCATAAAATCCGAACTGGATCTGACAGGACAAAACCCAACTAGGGTTTTTGAAGTCTAAAGAAGGACAAAACAACAAAATTAATTTAAAATGATACTTGACTCTCCATTAAGCTATTATTTCCAGCAAAACATCTAGGTCCATCAACTTGGGCAAGCGTGGTAGTGATGTTAAGCCTTCAACTCTAGCTAAAGAATGAGAGCGATTTTATTGCAATTTTGATTTACTTAAGTACTTAGGATGAGACGCGAATAGTATTAGTTGTACAAAATAGTATTAAGATCAAAGATGTAATTAATAGTACTATTTACAAAATATGTACATGGTTGCATTTTTAGCTGTTAAATTCAAATATTTAAACATATGTTGCGTAATATTAATTGAATTAGTGAAAACGTATACGTAAAGTATTAAAATAAAATATGTACATAAGATAAATTATAATAATAAAAGTTGATCCGCTTCAGTCTCCCCCTTCTGATGCTCCAATCGTCCCGATTAAGCATCAGAAACAATGAGTTGTTGAATCTGCTGCGGTAAACTGCTATATTATTATGGGTTATTGAATCCGGTATGTCCTCAATAACACTGCAATAATGGTGTGTAGATGGCGTTGTTGTTACATGTCCAAATTATATAACAGACTGTCATCGAAATCTCCCCCTGGAGTAAAGCTGCGCAAGTCTTGTTGGTTCTCCAAACAAGCTGGTAAACTCCTCATAATCTCCTTCTAGAGTTATTTTGCTCCACGAATTGTTGGTTCTCCAAACAACCTGGTAAAACTCGTCGGAAAAAGCTATAATAGGTTAAGGTCATCGGTTGGCAGTCAACACAATCTTGAATAACAACTGCGAATCTTCTGGCTGCTAAGCAAGCGTTGATTTTATCAGCAGATTACGCACATTTTGAGCTGACGGGTGCGAACGTTGTTGTTGTTCTTGCTTGTGCGTTTTCTTCTTGCTGTTTTGTGTGTGGTTGTTGTAGTACATCATCACAATGTTGTTTTTCAACCCTCATTTTCATACAGATGAATGTGCCTGCGTCGTCTTTGCTGCTTGCATTCATACTTGTACCTAAATGTGTTTTTGATCAATGCCTTTGCTTGATCGAAGGAGTTGACGTTCTTGTTTACGCCAATCCACAAATTTGCTTGCGTAATCCGGATGATTATCGATGGATGTTGTTCAAAACTGATACACAACAGAGACATCTCTATGTTTCTGGGATCGCCTAGTACAAAACGCATGGGATTGTCATCATAACGCATTGCCTGGATAAGTTTTGTAAATTGTGCCAACTGATCTTCACCAGATACGTACGCTTCGCATTCAATGTTGTTGTTGTCCTCGGCTGTTGATGATAGAGTGGTCGTGTTACATGGCCACGAGTTGGGCGTCAATAAAGAAGAACAAAACAACGAAATTAGTTTAAGATGTTACTTGACTCTCCATTTAGCTATTATTTCCAGCAAAACATCTGAGTCCATCAACTTGGGCAAGCGTGGTATTGATGTTAAGCCTTCAACTTCAGCTACCGAATGAGAGCGATTTTATTGAAATTTTGATTTACTTAAGTACTTAGGGTGAGAAGCGAATAGTATTAGTTGTACAAAATGGTATTAAGATCAAAGATGTAATTAATAGTAATGTTTACAAAATATGTACATGGTTGCATTTTTAGCTGTTAAATTGAAATATTTAAACATATGTTGCGTAATATTAATTGAATTAGTGAAAACGTATACGTAAAGTATTAACATAAAATATGTACATAAGAGAAATTATAATAATAAAAGTTGATCCGCTTCAAGTCTAAATATGTACTGAAGATCTATCGTCCAAAACTGTGCACTTGTATCTCAGATATGCTTGAAATAACTAATAGTGAATAGAAATTCAAATAATTTTCATGCAAACGAATTTATAAACCCAAAAATTATACCGTATAAAATATATGTATATTGATTTTGTATCACAAGTTTGCTTCAAAATACGTGGAATCTGTAGGTATCGTAATGAAAGGCTATACCAAATCAAGTTTTGTAAGCTAACTTCTAATTTTTGATAAAGTTTGAGGATTATTTTTTGGACCATTATCTCAGGAAATATGGAATTACTCCGGAAAAAATGTACCGGTTCAATAGGGATCGTGAAAAGATTCTTCTTAAAAAAAATTTAAATATATCCAAAAAATTGCACTTTTCGCATTGCCATTTTAGTTAGGTTTCTTGTTTGTTTTTCAGAGTTTTTTGGACCTTTTCGGTCAAAATCTAAGGAAGTGTGGTCATGTCATTGCAATTGCACCATCGTAAAGGGGACCGCAAGGAAAATCTCCTGAAAAATTCAAAAAGATTCGAGAGGACTCTTAAATTCCACTTTTCCGAATTCGAACTCGAAGGTGTGGACCGATATAGTCTTACCCGATCTATATCTGGAAGGAACAATAATAATAGGAAAGTTTGAACCAAATCGAATGCTCACTTCGCACACAAAATTTTTCAGACAAATTTTGAACTTTTGTGGGGGAGGTGCCCGAAGGAGTGAACCGATATAGCCCATATTCGAAATTAAACTAAGTTTGGGCAAAATATTACGAAGTGTAAAATTTGGTTCGAATCGGTAGATCCGTTCGGCCAGCCAGCTAGACAGTAAGAGAGACAGATGAACGGACCGGGCTAAATCGACCCTAATTTGTCTGAAACTAATTTCGTCCAAATATACCTGGGGTCTAAAACCATTATGACGATGAGACACATCTTTGGCCGTATTTTGTATATATTCCCTTTACCTTAAAGGCTGAGGGTATAAAATAGTTGGCAATTGGGCAACTGAACTGAGAATTTCTCTGTCATGATAGAGACAATTTGTAGCATGCGAGGAAATTTTGGTTCTCTACACAAAACCCATTATATATTAGGCAATAGTCCCGTTATCTAGCAGACACATTATTGCAATTTGCATCAGAGGAAATGTCTTACATCTCGATACGCTTAAATATATTCATGTCTTGTAGAGCTGGTTCATACGACGTCAATATTCACCGTCAACGCAAATCGGCCCGTAGATCTTTCGAAGAATTTTCCTCTCAAACACACCAAGCACTGCCTTATCTGCTTGCGTAAGTACCCATGTTTCGAAGCCATACATTAGCACGGATAGTATCAGCGTTTTGTATAGTGTTATTTTTGTTTGACGAAATGTGGCTTTGTTTTTAAATTGCTTACTTAAACCATAGTAGCATCTGTTGGCCAATACAATTCTTCTTCTTATTGCACAACTGATGTTGTTTGTTGTGTTTATGGCAGTGCCGAGGTAGACAAAGTCTTTAACTACCTTAAAATTATTGGTACCAACTTCCACAGTTGGTCCGAGCTCTATGGACGCTTTCCGCGTCGACACCATCCATTTGGTCTTTTTGCCGTTTACCGCCAGACCCACTTTCGCAGATACCGCTTCGACCTTCCTAAAGGTATCAGTTACTTCCTTTACTGATCGTCCCATGATGTCTATGTCATCAGCATAAGCAAGTAACATGTGGCTATTGGTGTAAATTGTGCCATTTCTTTTGACGTTTCCATCTCGTATAACATTTTCCAGCAGGATGTTGAACAGGTCGCACGAAAGGCTGTCTCCTTGTCTGAAACCTCTTTTGGTCCTGAATTGTTCGTAGAGGTTCTTTCCAATTTTAACTGAGTTCCTAGTATCAATTAAAGTCATCTTACAAAGCCGGATGAGCTTTGCGGGGATACCAAATTCAGGCAAATCCAAATCCCAAATCCAAATTTTCTGGCCAAAACTATTTCAACTTTCATTTTTGTTTATTTATAATAAATGTGTACAAACAGCAATTCTTACGTTTTATCGACCAAAATGACCAAAAACTGCTAAAATTTGTTGAACAGGGTGGTCCCGTTGTGTGGGGTCTAAACCAAAACATTGACCTATGTTAATAATTTTTTGTACGAAGCATTCATATCTTCCAAGAGGTCAAAATACCAAATTTCAGCCGAATCGGTCATAAAGTGTCGGTAAAATATGTGGGGGCTATGACAATAAATTTACCTATTTTCAAAAAAATTAAAAAAAAAAAGTACATGTTTTCTACACTCTGAAACCCTTAAATATGAATTTTAAGGAAAATCGGTTGATAGATGTGGGTATTACCGTTCTATTTCAATTGGATACTACGTACAGTCACAACAGGTATTTACAAAAAATTCTCCCATCTTAAAATAGAAAAATCCACTTTATTTTAACTGTGGCAAATTTGAGCAAGAATTTATTTCTCAATTTATTAGTTCAGTCCCCCAGCTATCTTCCAAAATCAATTTGGAGGTGGACAAAATTGGACATTTTTTTAAAAGTTTAAATATATTTTAAAAATATTTGAAAAAAAAAAATAATTTTCAATATACATACAAACAGGGAATTTACCACTCTAATTTTACAAAACTGTTAGTTCTTTTTTAATATTATGAAAGTACTCACCACCAGCTTCCCGATTTATTATAACTTTGGCCTCACTTCTGTATATTTATGCACCGACGCAATACAACACAATTTGTATATTGTATATATGATGTGCTTTTTATTATTCTGTGCAAAAAAAAATTAAAATTTCGAAACTTCAAAAATAGGGTTTTGGCAAAAAATTTCCTGATTGAAACCTATGGAGGGGACTGTCGAATGCTGCCTTATAATCGACAAAAAGGTGATATGTGTAGATCTATAGCTGATGCATACACCTTATCAGCGTGTCGCCTCCGGATTTAAACAGCTCGGCTGGTAAGGCATCGGCTCCTGCAGCTTTATTATTCTTCAGCCGGTTGATTGTTGTTTTTACCTCATCTTGGCCGGGCGGTATAAATTCTATACCATCTTCTGGGATTGGATCTGTGGTATCATCGTATTCGCTACTATTGGATACCAACAGATTGGAGAAATGTTCCTTCCATATCCTGAGCACGCTATCTATATCTGTTACCAGATTACCATGCTGGTCTCTACAGGAGGATGTGCCTGTACCAAAGCCATCCGTTTGATGTTTCACTCTTTGGAAGAATTTTCGAACTTCATTCTGGCTCCTGTACATCTCGATTTTTTCACACTCCCGCTTTTCCATTTCTCTCTTTATCTTGCGGAAAAGACGTTTCTCTTCACTCCTTTTCTCCCGATATCTCTCTCGTGCGCTACGCGTTGCTACTAATTGTAAAGTAGCTCTATATGCCACATTTTTCTCTTCGGTAGCAGCACGACACTCCTGGTCATGCCATGAATTTCTTTGTGGAGGTCTCTGGAATCCAAGTATGGATTTTGCGGCTGTTTGCATGGAGTGGGCAATATTTTGCCATTGTGCTGTTATGTTATCGGGACAAGGAGTGCTTGCATTAAGCAATTGGTCTAGTTGAGTGGAATATGCTGTGGCTATCTGTTGTGTTTGCAGTCTATCGATGTCCAACTTCCGCTTTGTGTCTGTTCGTGCTTTATTTGCAACATTTAGACGGGTACGTACCTTTGCTGCAACAAGGTAGTGGTCCGCATCAATGTTTGCGCCTCGGAACGTTCGTACATCCAACACGCTCGATGAGTGTCTTCCATCTATCACAACATGATCAATTTGATTACTTGTTCTTTGATCTGGAGACAGCCAGGTGCCCTTATGAATATCGAGATGATTAAATCTGGTACTGCTAACTACCATATTTTTTGCACCTGCAAAGTCTATCAGCCTCATACCATTGTCCGATGTTTCACTGTGGAGACTGAATTTCCCGACTGTTGGGCCAAAAATATTCTCCTTTCCAATTTTGGCATTAAAATCGCCTAGAATGATTTTAATGTCATGGGCAGGGCAAAGGAAATATTAGTACTTAGGGTACTTCAGCCAGAGTATAGGGTTGAAATATGGAGGTAGTTTTGGAAATTCGTACTTATGGGTACGAAAAGTACTATATGGTAATAAAATTGGTTTTGGATGGTCGTATTGAGATGGAATCCTAAAATTTAGAATTGAGATTAATGTTGAAGCGTAGGATTGTAGTTTTGGAAATTCGAACTTAAGGGTACGAAAAGTACTAAATTGTAGAGCTGGAATCTTGAAATTTGAAAGTGTGATTACTGCTGGAGTGTAAGATTGAGGTAGCTTTGGAAATTCGTACTTGTTGGTACAAAAAGTACTAATTGGTACGAAATGTGGTACAATTTGGATCTGGTTGGTCGGATAGAGATGGAAATATGAAATTAAGATTATTTTTGGTATATAGGATTGACGAAGTTTGGAAAATTCGTATTTGTATGTACGAAAAGTAATACATTTAAAGTACTAAATACTTTAAAAGTACTAAATTTGGTACAATTTGTATTTGGTTGAACATATATGGCTGGATTCCTCAAATTTGGAAGTAAGATTATATACTGAGATTGTGATCGACATAGTTTTGGAAATTCGTACTTATGTGTAGTAAATTGTAGGAAATAAATAAAAATAAATTTGAACCTTTTGTTATTTTCTAAAATATAGACTGGAATTCTGAATTTTGGGATTATTGTGCGTGTTGGTGTGTACGGTTGAGATATGGAGGTGTTTATAGAAATACGAGCCATAAGTATACGAAAAGTAGTAAATGGTACTAAATTTCATGTAGGAATAGAAATGGACAAATTGGTATTAGGGTCAGTGTTGGTGTATTGGGCTGATAAATTAATGTTATTTTGGAAATACGTACTATGAAAATTATTAAATGGTTGAATTAGACTTTGGTACAAATTGTTATTGAGTAAATTGGTTAAGCTGGAATTTTGTAATTCAATGGGTGTTTTTAGCGAACAGATAATAAATCTGAAATTTAAAGTGTGGGTGGCTGTTGGTGTGCAGTAGTGAGTACGGCCGATTTTTTTTTTTGGAAAATCGAACTCATTGTGTACGAACTGCACTTAAATGAAATTAAAAATTAATTAAAATAATAAAAAAATCATTTTCATTTTAAATATTATTTATTTGTATTTATCAGCATACGAAGCAGACAAAGAGTGGGACATGACTCATCGTATTGTGGAAGGTATAAAAACTTAGCCTCCATTGACACTCAACTTTTCTGCAATATATTCTATTCTATGTTGTGTTTCATTAGGCATATAGAACAACAGTTGTCCTTGTCCTCTTTCCTTTACTCTTCGAAATTTATATGTATAAAGAGAACAGTTACATTTTTTAGAACAACTTCTGCCACAAAACACCATTCTATTTAACTTAGAATATATTCTAATTGGAGACGCAATTACAGGTGTTAGATATAAACATCATATTAATATAACCAATATTGTTCTGGTAACTGATTCCACAAAATATGAGGAAATTGTTGTGCGCCATTAGTTCTTCTATAAGGATCAAATAGCAATTCCATCCATGTCATGGAATACAAAATTCAAATTCATTGTTGTGAATACATTTGTCCAATTGTACTATTTCGCACTTAAGAATTTATTCACCATCATGATTTCATCACAGCGAAACCATTACTGGCAGCTTTCGCAGAATTATTGCTCAGTAGTTCATTATTTACTCGGTAGTTTTCAAAATCGCGTTTCTTTTCTATATTTTCATATTTGCAATTTTAATGTTTACATTTCGAAAATGCCAGGCTTACAGTCTGGGGGAATATATATTTTTAAGTGGACGTGTCAAGGGGACGTGAGGGTAGAATTGCGTTATGATTGCATTGCCTGAATAATGATGTTTCATTGCGGCCTTTCACTCTGATTCGCTTTCTCTCCATCTAGTATTGGTGGGTAGATGCATACATACAGACAGATATCAGTTAAGTGAATAATGATGTTGTGGTCACTGGTATCGGTGGTATCATCACTTTTATGAACACTCACTGCCATCAGAAGCAACCGCGGACACAACAAAAGCACTGTGTTCTCCATAATGCACACATTTTATATGGCATTTCATCATTTGCAATTTGGGTGAAATCAATACACATACATATTTGTTTGTATTATTTACGAATATATATATATTTACATAAAGTATGTGCGTAGGTAGATACACACAATTTAAATGCAATGATGTTATGTTGATGCTACTTTTTATTAGGCCTTTTATTGGTCCAAAACCTTACGAATCGACGCCATACATGGTGGCCTGGAAAACGATCATGGAAATTTTCATTCCCGAGAATATGGGAAAATGCATTGATGGGGCAAAGACGAAACAGAGAGAAAATATAAATACGTTATCCATACCTACTCTGTGTCGAAAGGAGATGTTCTGGGACTAGCGTCTCTTTTTTAGAGTGTTTTATTTTACCTGTTTCGTTGACTGTTTAGTTAAAATCTATTAACTAAGTATATATACTTCCCCACCACAAATTGTGGACATAGGTCCAGGCTTTGGTATAGCCCCCGTATAACGGTATTTTGCGCATTTTATTTCAGTTTTAGAGCGAAATGGGTGTAACTGGGCATTTGGAGTTTCCAGTAGTACAGAAACTTCCCCACAAAAAAATTGTCAACATAGGTCTAGGTTTTCATTCCCGGGAATATGGGAAAATGCATTGATGGGGCAAAGACGAAACAGAGAGAAAATATAAATACCTTATCCATACCTACTCTGTGTCGAAAGGATATGTTCTCTTTTTATATAACTTGTTTTGTTGACTGTTTAGTTTAAATCTATTAACTAAGTATATATGTATACTTCCCCACCATAAATTGCGGACATAGGTCCAAGCTTTGGTATAGCCCACATACCACCCGATTTGAGGTATTTTGCGAATTTTATTTCAGTTTTAGCCCGAATTGGGTGTAACTGGGCATTGGGAGTTTCCAGTGGTACAGAAACTTCTCCACAAAAAAATTGTGAATATAGGTCTAGGTTTTGGTATAGCCTATATATACATCGGTACCACCCGATTTTGCGATCCAAGTGTTACAGATACATCCCCACCAAAAATTGTGTATATGCACCCAGGGTCCTGGGCCCGCTCATCCTGCCAACTTGCTGGAAGACGGAAATTTGTGTCACAATAATGTGGGAGCACAGTGCCAACGAACAGCCAAATCCCTCAAACTAATACAAAAACTACGCTCGGGTTCAAAAAATGACCACCCATAATTGTTTTCTGATGACCGCATTCACACAATAGTGGTTTATGGCATCTGCAACTACATCTGTGTGAATGCTATTTAATTAATAGGACTGTTGATCTAGAAATTCTCTCCTGTAATGTTGGACCTCTCTTCCTAGATCATGAAGATCCCTCCTGACATGCCATGGTGGGGTGCTATGCATCATATGGTGATTAGGACGCTATATTTGCATCATATGGTGATTAGAGAACACCGGAGCAAGTACTGAAACGAAAGCATGTAATTGTGTTGATTAACTGGAAAAATCTTTGTGACCTCATGTACATAAATGGCCTAGTGAAGACATGGAAAAGCGCTCTGTTGCAGTTCTCAGGGCGGCATTCTGACGGGTTTAAATATTTTTATAACGCGGACCTCACTGGCGCTTACCACAAATCAACAACAAGGGTTCTTTATCTGCATCCCGTGTGCTGTTGGCTATGGACTTGAGGACCTTGTTCCTACATCTCAAGCTGTCGCAGATAGCTTTTGCCAGCGCGTACGACGTGAATTTGCTGTCTTCAGTGGCCCCTAGAGCACTGGGGTCGTTGGTGGTTGGAATTTGTTGTCATCGACCATGACATTCAACTCAGTGCTTACCTCTGCATTCCATGTGCTGAGGATAAAAAAGCCTGAAGGGTCTTTGAGAAATCAGTCCGTACGCTTCACCTTTGTTGGCCCCCTTTTCTTGCTTCAGCAGCGGGAAACCCTGTCCATTTCCAGACTTCGGGAATTATGTGTGTGTCTAGCGACAGGTTGAGAACTTTGGTAAGATACTCTACTCCCAACTCATTCAGCTGTTTCAGTATCACTATGGAGATTTCATCGAATCCAACGGTTTGGATCATTTAGCGTTCCTGACGCAACATTATCCATTGTTAATTTTGGTGGTTCCACCTCGACAGCAAGATATCTACTGCGACAAAGTTCTCTTCTCTTTGCTCTGTCATTCCTGCTAGACAATCTGTTGATTAAAATATCGTGCGTATCTCTTTGGATCAGTCAGTCTAAAGTCTTCCTTATTTCCAGAGTTCGAGAGTGAATTTGCCGTTTCCCCACAATTCGCTTATTCCGGATCCAATATTGAAACTCTTCGAATGATTTAGCCACTTGTTCCGCTTATACTCACCGACCCTGTTAACTTCCAGAGCCAGCTTCCTGAATCTGGGTTACTGGGGTTGGCATACTCTTTTGCTAATACTGTTACCTCTGCTAGGAAATTTGGTCTCACTTCGGATATTCAACCAGCAGGGGTAATGTCAACCGAAACGATAGTCGGACTACCGATAGTTTGCCAGATCTACACGGAATGTCCATTATGTTAGCCGAACAACAGAAGGGTTAGGTAGATCTCTGAATCGGCGACTAGTGAACTATCCGAAACTGGTCCAATTGCAGCGCCCAGAGCTGATAAAATCGGATGGTCTGTAGATAGAGAGAATTATGGGGATATGTTCTGAACGAAGTCGTTCACGATGGTTATATCTGGCGAACTGTAAGACTCTCTTCTGGTCGTGTAAAATGTAAAGCAATCAAAATGCTAAGCTAGTACTATACCGCTCTGGTCATTGCCAAGGACCGAATGCCACAGCTCATAATGAACATTAAAGTCCCCCAAGACCAGACGGTAATGACCTTCCAGGCTTCGAACCTGGAGTAAAGCTACTTATCGGCGAGATGTATACATTAAGCAAGTCTACCGCACTTGACTGCGTGATATTTCTGTATTGAACTGACTGTTGTAATAGGAAAGCTAATCCCGACTGCTGTTGAGGGGTTGCGCAGCAAGTATTCCGGGATATGCTGCTCCCAGCACAAAAGTCTCCTTCCTGTTGCATATAAAGCGCTGTCGAGCGTATTGTGTGAGCAACTGAAACCTATGTTTGACAAAATAATTGTAATTGGACCATACCAATGCAGTTTTAAGTCTGGCAAATCCCTCATAAGGGTGACGTAGGGGATAGAAGATACCAAGGAACGCTCCTGACCGGTTTTAACATGGCAAAGCCCAGGATTTATCTTGGTCCCTCTTTCATCTCAAGTGGACACTGACTTCCCCGTGGTGTCACCTGGGAAACTGCCTTTAACACCCGTTAAAAAACACCCTACTATGAAAAAACGAAAGAAAAGAAAAGCAAACCCCTCGAAAGTTGACGAACCCCGCAAACGTTTTAAGGACCCTGATCTGCACTTGGGATGTTCGCACTCTTTATAGAGAAGGTGCAGTCTTTGCATTGGCAGACGTACTTGAAAAGTACAAGGCCGATATTACTATCATACAAGAAATACGATGGATTGGGAAAGGCTATTCGAATAAAAGCTAAATTCTTCAACATCAGCTTTATTTGCGCTCATGCTCCCATTGAAGAAAAGGACGAACAGACCAAAGATATATTTTACGAGCGCTTAGAAGAAACATATGACCGTAGCCCTGCCCATGACATTAAAACTATTCTAGGCGAATTTAATGCCAAAGTTGGAAAGGAGAATATCTTTGGCCCAACAGTCGGGAATTTCATGGGGGCAGATCAAAGAATAAGATCAAAGAACAAGTAATCAAATTGATCATGTTGTGATAGATGGAAGACATTCATGGAGCGTGTTGGATGTACGATCGTTCCGAGGCGCAAACATTGATTCGGACCACTAGCTTGTTGCAGCAAAGGTACGTACCCGTCTAAACGTTGCAAATAAAGCACGAACAGACACAACGCGGAAGTTGGGCATCGATAGGCTGCAAACACAATAGATAGCCACAGCATGTTCCACTCAACTAGCCCAATTGCTTAATGAGAGCACTCCTTCTCCCGATAACATAACAACACAATGGCAAAATATTGCCCACTCCATGCAGACAGCCGCAAAATCCATACTTGGATACCAGAGACCTCCACCAAGGAATCCATGGTATGATCAGGAGTGTCGTGCTGCTACCGAAGAGAGAAATGCGGCATATAGAGCTACTTTACAATCAGTAGCAACGCGTAGCGCACGAGAGAGATATCGGGAAAAAAGGAGAGAGGAGAAACGTCTTTTCCGCAGGAAAAAGAGGGAGATGGAAAGGCGGGAGCGTGAAAAAATCGAGATGTACAGGAGCCAGAATGAAGTCCGAAAATTCTACCAAAGAGTGAAACATCAAACAGATGGCTTTGGTACAGGCACATCCTCCTGTAGTGATCAGCAAGGTAATCTGGTAACAGATACAGATAGCGGGCTCAGGATATAGAAGGAAAATTTCTCCAATCTGATAGTATCCAATAGTAGCGAAGACGATGATACCACAGATCCAATCCCAAAAGATGATAGATATACCGCCCGGCCAAGATGAGGTAAAAACAGCAATTAACCGGCTGAAGAATAATAAAGCAGCATGAGCCGATGGCTTACCAGCCGAGCTGTTTAAAACCGGAGGAGACGCGCTGATAAGGTGTTTGCATCAGCAAGTTAGCACCATCTGGCAGGAAGATCGCGTACCCGAGGATTGGAACCTGATCATCCTATGTCCCGTCCACAAGAAAGGAGACAAGACTGTATGCTCTAATTATAGGGGCATATGTCTTCTCCCTATTGCCTATAAGATAGTGTCAGGGATATTGTGCGAACGACTAAAGCCAATGGTCAACGAAATAATTGGACCATTCCAATGTGGCTTTAGACCTGCCAAGTCCACCATTGACCAGATATTTACGGCAAATCCTGGAGAAGACCCAAGAGATGCACATCGACACATATCACCTTTTGTCGATTATAAAGCAGCATGCAATGTCTGAATTTGGTATCCCCGCAAAGCTCATTCGGCTTTGTAAGATGACTTTAACTGATACTAGGTCCTCAGTTAAAATTGGAAAGAACCTCTACGAAGAGTTTGGTACCAAAAGAGGTTTCAGACAAGGAGACAGCCTTTCGTGTGATCTCTTCAACATCCTGCTGGAAAAAGGTTATACGAGAGACAAACGTCAAAAGAAGTGGCACAATATACACCAATAGCCATATGTTACATGCTTATGCTGATGACCTAGACATCATGGGACGATCAGTAAAGGAAGTAACTGATACCTTTAGGAAGGTCGAAGCAGAATCTGCGTGGGTCTGGCGGTAAACGGCGAAAAGACCAAATGGATGGTGTCGACGCGCAAAGCGTCCATAGAGATCTGACCAACTGTGGAAGTTGGTACCTATGATTTTGAGGTAGTCAAAGTAGTCATTTGAGGTAGTCAAAGAATGGGTACTTGCGCAAGCAGATAAGGCAGTGCTTGGTGTGTTTGAGAGGAAAATTCTTCGAAAGATCTACGGCCGATTTGCGTTGACGGTGAATATGGATGTCGTATGAACCACGAGCTCTATCAGCTATACAAAGACATGAATATAGTTAAACGTATCGAGATGCAACGATTGCGTTGGCTAGGCCATGAGCGATGATGAACCCGCTAAAAAGGCTTATGAATACATGCCACATGGCGGTGCACGCAGAATCGGCAGGCTTAAGCTTCGATGGTGCATACAAGTGGATGAAGAAATGAAAAGACGCGGTATTCCAGAAAGCGAAGCGAAAAACAGAGAGAATTGGAGATCTTTTCTTAGTATGGAAAACACGATATAAACAGCGTGATGTGCAACAGGGAGATTATGCTCGTTTTCTGCTATTCAGGAATATCTGTCGACTTGGACCTACTGTGGCAGTTTTTAATTAAAAAGGTAATATATAGAACAAATAAGAAAGACGTTAAGTTCGGCCGGACCGAAGTTTTTACGCCCTCCACCACGAACGTTTATGAAAGTATTAAACTCCTCCTCTTGTTGTAGGAGTTGTACATATATCCCACCTGATAATACAAAACAGCTCATATGGGGCGTGATCGTTGTTCTTTCCAAAATATGGACCATTGATCTGAATTGAGCGAAATACATAAAATTCGGCAATACCAGCTAGACCAAAAACTGGATAGTCTAGATTTGGATAGTTAAGGAATATCGGGACCACCGTTCTATGGAGGCTGCATAAAATGTTGACATGTACCGATAAATTTCTGATGGAAAGTTTTGTAACTCCAGCTAAGAATAAAACCAAATTTCAGTTGTTCCGGATTAATACTGTGGCTAAAACTTCCAAAATACCTAAAATTGCGAGGTACAATACATGACATTTTCAGGTGGAAAGTTTTATACCACCAACGGAGACTAAATATAAAATTTCAGCCGTCTCGATGGAATATTGGTGGCACAACCTTCAAAATACCGGATATCGGGAAGTACGCTTCTATGCACGCAGAGAAAAAATATTGTTGGAACAATCATATTCTAAGAGCAAAATAGTGTATTTTAAAATTCTTAAAATATGTATTGTTGGCGCAACAATATATTTTGTGTCATCATGTTTGCTAATAAATAATATATGGTTGAAACAACAATATATATTTTCAGATTTTTAAAATACACTATTTTGCTCTTAGAATATGATTGTTCCAACAATATCTCTTCTCTGTGTGTGGGGGCTAGACATGGACTTACACTGATAATTCTTACTTTCTCACTTAGCTGGCCCATTACAGAACATTTGTTCCATAAGTCGAACTAAGAAAATATCTCTAATTCTCTCTGTTTTTTGCTTCGCTTTTTGGAATACCGCGTCTTTCCATCTCTTTTTCCATTTGTTCGCTCCATTGAAGCCTTGGCCTGCCAGTTCTGCGTGTAGCGCCATGTGGCCCGAATTTAAACGCCTTTGCTTGTTCATCAAACCCACTTTTGCAGATTCTGCTTCGACCTTCCTAAAGGTATCAGTTACTTCTTTTACTGATCGGCCCATGACGTATATATCATCAGCATAAGCAAGTAACATGTGGCTGTCGTTGTATATTGTGACATTTCTTTTGACATTTCCATCTCGTAAAACTTTTTCCAGCAGGATGTTGAACAGGTCACACGAAAGGCTGTTTCCAATCTCTTTTGGTACTGAATCGTTCGAAGAGGTTCTTTCCTATTTTAACTGAGGACCTAGTATCAGTTAAAGTCATCTTACAAGGCCGAATGAGCTTTGCGGGATACCAAATTCAGAAACGCCTGTAATGCTGCCTTATAATCGGAGGCTGCCTTATAATCGACAAAAAGGAGGCAGGTGTCGATCTGCATCTCTTGTGTCTTCTCCAGGATTTGCCGCATGGTAAATATCTGGTCAAGGCTGGACTTGCCAGGTCTGAAGCCGCATTGGTATGGTCCAATTATTTTATTGACCATAGGCTTTAGTCGTTCGCATAATGTTTCTGACACTATCTTGTAGGTAATAGGGAGAAGACGTATGCCTTTATAGTAAGAGCATGCAGTCTTGTCCCCTTTCTTGTGGACGGGACACAGGATACTCAGGTTCCAATCGTCGGGTACGCGTTCTTCCTGCCAGATGGTGCTAATTAGGTGATGCATACAACTTATCAGCGTGTCGCCTCCGGTTTTGAACAGTTCGTCTGGCAAACCATCGACTCCTTCTGTCTTATTATTCTTTAGCCGGTTTATTGCTGACGTTACCCCATCTGGACTTGTCCTATGGTGGATATATCGAAACGTGGACCTATATAAATTGATTTTTTTGGTAGCCTCTGGAGACGCAAAATACCAAATTGCAACCGATTCGGTGGTCAAAATGGGCTAATACATTCAAAATGTCCTTAAATGACGCATACTATACATGGGGCGTTATATGGGGCTATACCAAAACGTGGACCTTTATAAATAAATTTTGGTAGAAATGTTTTTTAGCCTGTAGAGACGCAAAATACCAAATGACAACCAATTTAATGGTCAAATGGGACAAATATCTTAAAAATTACTTAAAACTGCGACGCGTCACCCGTCACTTTTATGAGGGCTACGCGAAAACGTTTTCAATACCAAAAGTCCTACGCACATACAATAGATTTTACCAAAATGTCATCAACCAACTTCAATCCGTTCGTGCTGAGGGACATGTCTATATCGATGTACAATTGCACGCTGATCAAGAATATATATAGTTTGATTATTTCGGGTAGTTGCAAACGGAATGATAAAATTAATATACCCCACATCTTATGGTGGAGGATATAAAAACCAGAACCTCTCTCTCTCCAAGAGAGTGCTTATGTATGGATTAGAACAATGGTGGGCAAATTGCGAGAGACTCATGTATTTTTTACACTTTTGTGTATGAGGCCGAGCATTTCTGCCCAAGAGTGGATTAGAAGCATGGGTACATGTGAAAGCAGATGAGGCAGCCCTTTGTATATTTGAGAGAATATTTCTTCGGAATATAAATATATAAGGACCAATTTCGTTAACGGCTGATATCGGTGACATATAAGTAACGAATTGTACCAGATATGCAAGGGCAGATAACTTCTGAAATCAAATCAATTTTGAACACCAATTGAATGAAAAAAGTACAAAATCGGACTGTATGGAAATCATTTCTTCAAATTGGCACCGAAAATCCTTCAATATGACGGATAAACAACTGGCAAAAATCTCTACAGGTCAGAGAATAGGTCAACCGAATACTTCATGTGATTTTCCTTCGCATTTAGAACCCCAAAATAGTCCACCCTTTATTACACTTCATCCATGTTTTGTTTCATGCCAACTCCTACACCAAAGGCCCCCAAAAACAATGCACCGAATATCAGCACTAAGAGTAAATATTTTCGAGTCAAACTTTAAGCCACACACAATTGTTGCAGTTTGAAACCACAATAATAACAAAAACCAATGAATAAAACAAATCCATCAGGAAACCGACCATGGATTCGAATTTATTCATCCATAAAAATAGCTAACCGCATTATTTTTTGCGATGGTAGTAGCTTCAAACATTTTCTGCTGCCATAATAAATGGAGCACTTACTGACGTGGCTACAACAATAAATAAGTTCATCGCATTAAATAAGATCAACTAACGGTTTTACATTAAAGGTGATTATTAGCTAGCTGATGGATGATGAATTCCAAATGATGAGGATATTTTATTCTATTATGCGGAATGAATGCCATTGATGAGTTTCATATTTTAGGATCTACTTAATAAATATGTATATAAGTTTGGAGATATATTAGTTTGCTAAATGAATATACAGTGACTTTTACTGAAAATGATGCAACCTGAAATAAAAAATCTAAACATTGAAAACTTGGAAACGGATTGAGATTTTTTTATACCCTCCACCATATGGAGGGTATAATTAAATTTGTCATTCCGTTTGTAACACATCGAAATATTCGTCGGAGACCCTATAAAGTATATATATTATTGATCAGCATAAAATTCTATGTCGATTTGACAATATCCGTCTGTCCGTCCGTCCGTCCGTCCGTCCGTCTGTCTGTTGAAATCAAGATACAGCTCGCAATTTTAAAGATAGACAGTCAAAATTTTGGTACAGAAGTTTTTATTACATGCAGGATGGTTAGTATTGAAAATGGGATATATCGGTTCACGTTTGATATATCCCCCATAGAACGGTACCTCCCGATTTTCGGTATTTTTGAAGGTTTTAGCTTCATTATCCTACCAAAATGGCTGAAATTTGGTACGTAGTCTTCTTTAGGGGTATAAAACTTTCTCTCAGAATTTTGTCGGTATCGGTCCGTACCTTCATATAGCCCGCATAGAACGGTACCTCCCGATTTTCGGTATTTTTAAGGTTTTAGCTTCATTATCCTACCAAAATGGCTGAAATTTGGTACGTAGTCTTCCTTAGGGGTATAAAACTTTTTCTCAGAGTTTTGTCGGTATCGGTCCGTACCTTCATATAGCCCCCATAGAACGGTACCTCCCGATTTTCGGTATTTTTAAGGTTTTAGCTTCATTATCCTACCAAAATGGCTGAAATTTGGTACGTAGTCTTTTTTGGGGGTACAAAACTTTTCCCCAGAATTTTGTCGGTATCGGTCCACACCTTCATATAGCCCCCATATAACGGTACCTCCCGATGTTCGGTATTTTTGAAGGTTTTAGCTTCATTATCCTACCAAAATGGCTGAAATTTGGTACGTAGTCTTCTTTAGGGGTATACAACTTTACCCCAGAATTTTGTCGGTATCGGTCCACACCTTCATATAGCCCCCATAGAACGGTACCTCCCGATTTTCGGTATTTTGAAGGTTTTAGCTTCATTATCACACCGAAATGGCTGAAATTTGGTACTTAGTCTACGTTGGTGGTATAAAACTTTCCCCCAGAACTTTGTCGGTATCGGTCCATGCCTTCATATAGCCCTCATAGAACGGTACCTCCCGATTTTCGGTATTTTGAACGTTGTGGCCTCAATATTCCACCGAAATGGCTGAAATTTGGTATTTAGACTTCGTTGGGGGTACCCAAACTTCCTCTTTAAATTTGTCGGTATAGGTCCATGCCTTTATATAGCCCCCATGGAAAGATACCTCCCGATTTTTCGAATTTTGAAGGTTGTGTCTTCAATATTCCACCAAAATGGCAGAAATTTGGTATTTAATTTTACTTCAATACAACTTGTGGTGGAGGGTATAACAAGTTCGGCCCGGCCGAACTTAACGCCTTTCTTACTTGCTTTAAATTCAAAAAACAACTTGATAGGCTGAAAAGTTGTCTTTAAGTTGGCATACAAAAATATTCCATTCACAGTACCGTTATACTATAGTTTTACGGGAAAACAAGAAATTGGCATATTTAAAATGAGCATTGAAAATGATGCACCACAATAATCGATCAATAATTTCCAAAATTTTCGCTTTTTATGTCATTTTGGTAATCAGAATGGTGGAATAATTAGTTTCCTATCGGATTGTCGTAATTTTGGCATGATCGTAATAAGTGTCGCTTTGTAGGCAATTTAGCTAAAAATTTCTAGTTTTTGAAGTTATTTTCCAATAAAAGGGCTATGACAAATATTAGGGGTTGTGTCCAGAGTACGTACAAACAATCTAATAATATATGGAAAGTCCTGTATTAGCCCGACTTGCCACATATTATATGTATTAGTTTTCAACGGCGTTGACCTGATAGAGGTAAAAATCAGGGCATAGAACAAAATTGTTTGCACTTTTCTTTGAAAATAGGTTTCAGAATTATTGTTAACAATGCTTTGACCATGGGGCCTATTCTGTAACCTTTCAACAACTTTACTCATTGTGTATTTTACAACAATTTCATTTGTTTGTTTTGTAGTTGTTACAAAAACAAAAGAAATTTTAACAACTTTTAAATCGATAAAAGTTACAGAGTAGACCTACATGTCTACTTTTAAAGGGTGTTTTTTTAAGCCCGATAGAACTTGAAATTGTAAAAAATAACACAAAAAATTAAATTGTAATCAAAATTGTTTTTTTATTCGAAAGATCAATACGTGACATTAACATTTGAAAATGATTTCGGGCATATGGGCACCGCGGCTGTTCTTGACGAAGTGCATTCTGGACGTCCAATTTTTGGCCACTTTTTCGAGCACTGCTGGCCGTATGTCACGAATAACACAAACAATGCTGGCCTCCAAGGCATCAATTGTTGCTGGTTTATCAGCATAAACAAGTGACTTCACGTAGCCCCACAGGAAATAATCGAGAGGTGTCAAATCGCACGACCTTGGAGGCCAATTGACAGGTCCACTTCTCGAAATCAACTTATCGCCAAATTTTGATTTCAATAAGTCGATGGTTGCGTTCGCCGTATGGCACGTAGCGCCATCCTGTTGAAACCACATCTCCTCCGGATCAATGTCATCCATATTTTCAAACAAAAAATCATTGATCATGGTGCGGTAACGATCTCCATTGACCGTAACGCGAGCTCCGGCCTCATTTTTGTAGAAATAAGGTCCGATGATGCCACCAGCGTGAAAACCGCACCATACGGTGCATTTTTCTGGATGTAATGGAGTCTGTAGGGTCTCTTGTGGATTGGTCTCACTCCATATGCGGCAATGTTGCTTATTAACAAACCCGTTAATCCAAAAATGAGCCTCATCGCTGAACGCCATACAAATGACGAAGTCGTCTATAAGTTGCGCGAATCGACGACTGATTTTCAAAGTTAATTTGGATAATTTCGTAGAGTTGTTCAAAAACACCCTTTATAAAAACAAAAATTTCAACACCCTTTGTTGCCATTCAAGCCCAAACAATAATAGTTCTTACAATGCGTTTTGATAGCGACAATTTATTTATTTAAACTCAGGTGTGTGTTGGCTTCTTCCACATTTTACGCCAGATATGCTGATTTTCATCCGAACTATGAATTTTATACCACACAATTCCCACAAAAATACGAGATAACATGAAAAAAACTCGCACCAAAAAAATAATGAAACTCGCAACGCCGTGAAAGATTAGTCTAATATGGAGTAAGCCTGGCTGATACAGGACTTTCAATATATCATTAAATTGCTTGTACGTACTCTGTACATAACCGGGAATGAGTTTTCATAGTTATTTGTTGGGAAATAACTTCAAAAGCTAGAAATTTCTAGCCAAATTGCATACAAAGGGACATTAATTACAATCATTCCAAAATTACGTCAGAAACATCATTTTTTCTATCGGAATCAATGACAAAACTACTGAAAACGATAGGAAACCAATTATTCCACCATTCTGATTACTAAAATTGCATAAAAAGTCAAAAACTTTCGATTATTGTGGTGCATCATTTTTATACCCTCAGCCTTTAGGCTAAGGAGGGTATATCAGGAATATTGTCAATTATTTCATATTCCATTTCAGAAAAAATGTTAATTTTTTTTCGCGCTACATCCACGATTTTTGATATGTAGGTTAAGTAAAAAATTGCCAGTACGAATCTGGTCGCGAGCCAATTTTTGGTTGTTGCGGACAAAAGTTATGGCCCTTTTATTTCGCTTTTTAAGAAAGAAAATATTATAAAAACGCTAATTATTTTAATGAGCACAATTGTTACTAAAAAGTTCTCTCGAAGTGACTTCAGCGAGTAGATTTCATAATACCTACAAAATGTTACACAGAATTCGCGGAATGTACAAAAAATTGATAAATTAATGAATATAAGTCAACTTTTTTCAAAATTAAGGCCCATTTAGTGGTCATAAAATTACACAAAAATTT